>NW_026866188.1:0-232425 GCF_026571515.1 Ruditapes philippinarum | reverse complement strand
AACTTCCCCGACCATTGCGCTGGATAGAATTGGCAAAATACCGTATTAACACATCAGCAGGGTTACAAAATTCAACACTGCACTATTGTCATAATAACATATTTAATACTGCTATTACTAGTATGTTTCACAATTACTGTTATTTTATTAAATCGTTTTAAGATGTCTGACACTCGTGATCCTCAGACATCTAAATATAAAATAAAGAGAGTGATTGATTAAAAGCATAATCATGATGCATCTTTTAATGACGAGATTAGTCAAAATATGAATTGTTGTTTACATACATTTATATTTATATTTATAAGAAATGTTTTTGTTTTCAGTAAGCGTACATACAACTTATGATAATCTATAAGTGAAATTAACAAACATTTTATTAAGTGGAACAGAAATTAGACTAAATACGAGATCTCCAATTGTAATATCGTGAATAATTGTGAACGTTAATATGACTGACTCGTAAGTTCGTGCTGTTATTTTATAAGTAAGCAGTATAAATAGTTAATTGTGGAGTTCTAGTATATCAAGTGGATGTCAAATTGTAAATATTTATAAATAACCAACAATAGATAAGCAAATGATTATAAGGCAAGAATTATTTTGTGAACACATGCATATGTGCCGTCCAACAGGAATTTGACCTTACATCTCCTTAAAGATACATAATAGATAAAGTACATTTTTAAATGACAGTCTTTCGTTAAGCTTCTTATATTATTTGCTTACAATATTTATATTTCATGTATTAGTCCAGTATTAGAGTGGATCAGAAGAAAATGAAATATAATATCTTTTTCCGTATACTAAGTGCCAAGAGTAGCACCTTTCACTTACCTTAATCTTAATTAAATAATAAAAATACTTGCTCGTACTTATGAGGTTTAACTACAAGAGACATTTTTCCTACACATTTCAAAAATGATTACTTACATAATCCTTTTTATTTGAAATATGTATGGAAAGTTTTAGTTGTGATTTATCATTAAAATAACTATCCAAAACTGAATTTGTTAGTAAACTATTTAAATAAGATTAGATGCTTCAGGTATACGTATTAATCAGACTTTGGGGAAATTTAAGTAAAAGGATCACATGGCGAATAATGCATTGGCGTTTATCTATTTACCTTAAAGTTTTATATTCGTGACATGTTGTAGTAATTTTTAACACTTTTACCTCTTATTTTAGCATTTATTATTATGTTAATGTTCTAGAATAATACGAAAACATGAAGCACAAATGAAATCATTTGCTATGTTAATTACAACTCTTTTTACTGAAGATTTTTCCTTTTTCAAATAAAAAAGTGGAACTTTCACAAAATGTTGTAATCCCTTAAAATGCATTGTTTTGGAAAGTCTTAGCTATATCAACCTATATTTTCTAACATTTTCGGAAATTCTTATCTTTATATTGTAAACAGCTATTTACGTTCATTTGTTCATATCACCGCTAATGTGATGTTTTAACAGCACGGAACATGATGGACTCACATTCATTGGCAGATAACTCAGAAAGACTGACAGTGACCCATGATTATTTTTCATAAGTTTGTATTAATTGCCGTGAATCATTACTTTAAAGGTTTTAACAGGAATGTCAGTGTAAGGTGCAAATTTATTCTGACAACCAACTTTCCAAAACATTCCAAAATTTACATTTTCGGCGAAATCTATTGTTGTCTTTTTTAATTAAATATTTATTACAGAGTGGATTTATTATCTCACATATGATGCAAACATCATATTTGTTTGATAGAGATAACATACATACCAATATGTGAGACAATACAATATGGATAACAATTTCCGAATCAATGCATAAGAGTAGACTAAATTAGAAATTTAGTTAATTGAAACTTATATTAAAAATGAATCGAAAATTCATAAAGTGCTAAAAGAATGTTCAAGATATGAATTTTAGTTTATCCAGTTTTCACAATACACTATAACAACATATTTTGGCTATCTTTACTACTCACAGATATTATATAAAAAGCAGTCTTAAAAAAGTACCAGTCTTTTGTCTTCGCCAGTAAAATACTTAATGTGGAGGGGATCTAGTTTCTTTTCCCTTTCTTAAAAACCGTGCTTTTATATTTTTTTTTTTTCTTCGCGGTAGATGTGTAACAAAAAAATCTATTGTTTTGTAAATAACCGCCCGATATAAATGAAGTGATAGTTGTTTTTTTGGTCAATTTTTTTATTTTTTTTTGAGTGCATGCATACAAAGGTTTTGATTTATATACTTTAGAAATATATGCAACTGCAAGCTGTTATAGTTGGTAATGAAAACACGTTCGTTAGAATTTCAAACATTGTTAACAACTTAAGATATTCTTATAAAATATCATATTTAGATATTCTTATAAAATATTACTTGAAAAAGAATGTAGATACAGCTCAAAGTGCTAAAGTATGAATATCTATATGATGAGCTATACTATTTTGTTCTAGAATATTTTATCATCTGCTATGTTAATAAATGTTACATCAGATCTTGTCAATAGCATCCATATATAATTATTTCACGGTCTGTTGTTATGTCTGATACCAAATACCAGTTACTATCAAAATAATTGTATATAATTTTATAACAGACCTTCCATTATAGAACAATTCACTTAAACTCAAATAATAAACTGTAATAATAAGATGATTAAACTGTTAGATAAGTATCTTAAGCTCAAGTTGCTGTATTGTTATTAAGAGAAATTAGTTAGCAATTTTCATGTAATTTTATTGTGATTAAGGTTATTCCGCTCTGTCAGCCATGTTTGTTTTCACTCAAGTCTGTCCAAAGTGAAAGTAGGCCAAACTTCATATAACAACAAAGCTCTTATTGTAAAATGATGAACCATTTGAAAGTACACTTCCAGGTTTATATTTTTAGGACAATTATAAATAAAAATAAAAATGATAACAATAAGAATATTTACCTTGAATGTGCCACATTTCTGAAGACCAAAAACATTCTGTTGCAAAGTTTTATGCGCATTTCATGAATGGCAAAATATTTTTTAAAGTCTGTTTTAGTGCCTATAAAAGCTATTTTTTGCAGCAAATACAAAAACCTTTCAAAACTTAACTCCAAATAAATCTGTATCTCATGTCCTTCTAAGCACATGGCCTCCATTATTTTTTGTAAAAAAGTAGTGCAAGAAAACAATCATCATTTATAGCCTTATGAACTACAATTAAAATGAAAACACAATCAAACTTTAAAATCTAACCTTTTTATGTGTAACAGTGAAGTGTGTCTGTTTGTCATGTACACAAGAAATAGGTAAATGATGTTTATGTTCATTGTACTACTTTTTTACACATGTCATGGTGGCCATGTTTTTTCAATGTCAGATAAACTACTTTCCTAAGATGTTTTTTAAGAAAAAATGGTATTTTCTGCAAAAAATAGCTTTTGTATGCACTAAAACAGAGTTTAAAAAGGATTTTGCCATTCATGAAATGTGCATAAAACTTTGCAACAGAATGTTTTTGGTCTTCAGAAATTTAGCCCATTCAAGGTAAATTTTCTTATTGTTATCATTTTTATTTTTGTTTAAAATAGTCTTTAAAACACAGAACTGGAAGTTTACTTGCAAATGGCTCATCATATAGCAATGTGAGCTTTGTTGTTATATGAATTTTGGTCTACTTTCACTTTAGACAGACTTTGTGAAAACAAACATGGCTGACAAAGCAGAATCACTTTAATACTCGGGGGTTAGAAATCTAGAAATTAAAATACTACGTACATGAAAATTAATTTACTTTTTTTTTTGTCAACAAAAGTTAAATTGTTATATGTTTATTTTGTCTAAAATTAGTACATTCCATATGCAAAATAGATAAATGACATAACATTAAGAAGCTAATTGTTGAAATATACTTCTACATTTTTATCTATATTTCCAGATTTAAAAACCATAGCAACTGTCACCACAAAACCCCACTTCGTACAATATGTATGCAGTTTATTAAAGAGGTATTGCAATCCTTCTTCAGCATGAGAAAATAAGACTGCATTGTCCGCAAACAATAGTAAAAATATGTGTATGTCATTTAATAAAAATGCATCAACATAATATATCAGTAAATGTTAGTGAATATCATTTGTGAAAAAAAGGAAACAGCTTGAGAGAGGTTCCCATTGTTCTAAGACCATATAACGCACAAAATTATTTTACAGGCAACGATTTGCTCATATCCAAAATTTCACAAGTAATACATACTTTGTAACATAGTTATAACTTGATGATAATTAAATTATGTAAACCAGAATCCATTTATATATAACAAAACCTATGAAAACATTTTTTGAAGTCAATAATGATGCATATACCTTTTTATTTTCATGTTTTATCCTAATGCTAATTGACCATGAAACAAAAATACAATTAGCCGTTCTTTCCTTCCTAAAATCAAACTGAAAATCGTTCAATATTTTATTACTTTCATAAAATATCCTAGTAAGGGTGTTATCCCTGTAATTGTTCGCTTCTCTTAAAGCTATATTTCGTGTGTTATAAATATTCAAAATATCGATTGGAGGATTGGACAAAAATGAGTTTTGTCATTTGTTGATAAATATCATGATAGAATAAAGGCATAGATAATTTCACTACAAATCTTATGTAATTATAACGGTAATTGGAAGCCAAATATCATAAAAAGAAACATTTTTAGAGTTATGGTACATCGAGTCGGCATTGATTCTTTTAAATGGACATTTTCTCTGACGGTGATAAAGGATCAGGTTAAGTCTAGATGTCTTTATCATTTATACATAATTACAGTAGATTTAATTATCAAGGAATGCAAATTTCGAGTAGAATAAAAACGTAATATGTTTCTAGGCCATGTTTAAATTTCCTTACAACACTTATTTGATGGTTTTGAAAAAGGAAATTTTGTTTAGCTGTATGGTCCATTTAAATGTGTCAGAAATAATACTTCATTATCTAATATTGGTATAACATCGCTATATTCAATCATAAAAAGTGCAATGGTTTCCTATTTTAACGCAATTGCATTAGGTTATAATTATGTCTGAAATTGCACTTAGGGTATTATTTCCTTGTAAAATATTGTTATATCATCGTTTTATATTATCATAAAAATGCACTTATACATTAACTATATGCATTCGCGGTTGAAGGCATTGACATTTAGTTTTATATCTGTACTGACAAAAATTGTGTTACAATAATAAATCATATGAATTCGGTTAATTCAATTAGACAAAATGCCCTAAAGTAACATTTGAATGGTTATTGCCTCTACCGACTTTTTTTCATTTTCGTATAAACAACACTTATTGATGATCTTTACGTCGTCTGTCTGTTCGTCTGTCTGCTTTCATGTTTGTCCTTCCGTCCGTAAAGGTTCGTGACATTTTAGTAGATTTTGAAATACCTTAGCACAAATGAACACCATAATATATCGACGTGTCATGCACAACACTTAGACACATACATTCAATTCGAGGTCAAGGTCACACATAAAGAACAAAGGTCAATATTGTCTGATGAAGAATTTATTTCTTTTCCGTTTATTTTCTGTTTTCAACAGAGGACATTGGCACAAATGCTCAACATAATATGATGAGGTTTTATGCGTAACGCCTCTATCGCCAACGTCAATGATACAATTAAAGTCAACATTGTCTGTTAGAAGATATTTTTCATGGATGGCTTTTATCCATCAAGACATTTTGAAATAACTTGGCACAAATATTCCCCAAAAACATGTCTTGCGTATAACTTACATCCGTACCTCTAAGGTGAAGGTCAAACATAAAAGGTCAATGCTTAACATGCTCTATTAAAAGCCTGTTTTGTTTACGGTATACAACATTCCCATTCATATAAGAATTTTGAAGTACGTTTGCTTAGATAATCACCATATAAAGACGATGTATCATGCAGAACACTAAGCGCTCTACCTCTAAGGTCAAGGTTACTCTCTCATGTCAAAGCTTACCATGGTGTGTATTTTCTTTGTCAAGAGAATAACTTTAATTATAGAGTTTAATCACTACATTTCTATGTTCTTTTTATTCCTGCGCGAGCCTTTGAATTTTTGATAAAATTGATATCAAAAGACGATGGCATATATTTTTCCACAGTTAATATTCTTTCTCTATACTTAACTTACATTTTATAGCTATTGATACTTCTGATATAAACTGTATAGTTTTTATAACGTATTTGCCGTGTTTTAATAAACATCATAGTCTGCCATTAAGAGTGAAATCATATTCAGGTGTGTATAGTTTTAATGTGTTACAGGGTAAATATAAAATAATATTATACTGCCTTTTGATATCAGTTTTATCAGCATTTACTCTTCGGACCAATATCAATGTCCAATTTCATAATCAATATCATAATACAGAGACATTGTTTCCGGCCAAACGAACATCGGCGTAAAAGCTTTTTAATGTCGGTCACAAAAACCTTTTAACTTGGAAAAAAAGATATTCTGTTTATCTTAGCCTAACATTGAATTTGTGGATGGCACGCTTTGAACATAGTTTTATAGAACTGATATAATCATAATTTATTGCTTTAATATATTTATAAATATAAAAAAGACAAATGTTTTCGCTTATTTTTGATCCTGATATCAAAAATGATTTTGTGTCTCTTCATGAACTTCAACGAGAGGTCCCGTGGGAACCTCTGGACAGCAGAAGAAGGAAACATAAATTGATTCTTCTTTATAAGATGAAAAATGGACTCTCACCTGTCTATCTATCAACTATTGTCCCTCCGTCTGTAGGTGAAACCACACGTTATAATTTAAGAAATTCGAACGATATACAAGGCATTCACACAAGAACATCTTTATACTATAACGCTTTTCTTCCTTCAGCTCTCAGAGAATGGAATGAACTACCAATTGATGTACAAAATGCACCTACATTATCTGCTTTTAAGTGTCTTTTGAATAGAAACATAATAAAATGTCCAAAATATTTCTATACAGGTGTTCGAAAATGGCAAATATATCATGCACGTCTACGAACAGAGTGCAGTTCTTTAAACTACCATTTATACAGAAAAAATATTGTTAACTCACCTTTATGTCAATGTGGATTGGTAGAAACTAACCATCATTTTTTCTTTGAATGCAAACAATACAGTACTATCAGACACAGCCTTTTCCAAACTCTTTCAGCCTACTGTAATGTCACTCTTCACACACTGCTTAACGGCGATACAAACTTAAGTGACGATATCAATATCAGCATATTTCAGGCAGTTCAAATGTTTATCCGAGACAGCAAACGATTTTCATAGTCTATGATACATTGCTCCTCCAATTTACTCACCGAATAGATCCTCCTCTTTTCTTCTACTTATTAAATTAAGTTTCTTTGTGTATCTTAAATTATGAAATTCTAAACTTTATACATTTATAAACAGACAATAATTGCGTCTAATCTATTAAGTTCCTATTCATACATCTTTCAGATAGAAACTTCTACTCAACGCCCCTTTTTGTTTCTAGGTCGCTAATTTGACTTAGTGACGACAGTAACGAATCTTCTTCATTTTTATAATCAATTACTTTTACCTAAACTTCAATATTTCAAACATTTTCAAAACCCGTCATATTTATTGTAACTAATCTTATGTCAGGAAAAGGCCTTTATAAGCATTTTATGCTTTCGGATCTGATCCTTTTTCAGCATTGTATAGTATTATTTCACCATTGTATGTAAATCTTGTATGTGTAAAATGTTCGAAATAAAATATGTTTAAACTAAAAATGATTTTCAGACAAGCGTTAAGTGGTATATCTGCCATTATATATAGCTTAACATCCTTTTAAAATTTTTTGGTACTGTTATACAAAATATGAATATAAATCTTTTCGTTCTCACTTATTCTGTTATAAGATTATTTTTGTTCTCTTTTTAGAATTAATGATAAATGATAATTATTCATCTTCTGAAGAAAATGAAATGCATGTAACCGAAATAAGGTGCAACTGATAGACAACAACAACAACTGTTTTAGTTCGTAGGATATTCATTTTTAACAAATACTATCGACTAAATGCTTGAGAAAAATATTCAAGACGGATAACATGACAGATTGTTGGGATTTTAAAATAAATGTCATAAATAGACAAGACACAATTAGTTAAGTAATATTGGACACTACTGTTGTAAGAAGTGAAGCAAACTATCAAACGAGCCTACCTAATTAACTTATTTCAAAATTCGCATGAAGTCTTCGGTCTTAATTGTATGAATTTCATTTTCCTTTAATGTCCTACGATTGCAAAGGACAATTTTACAATAATGTGCAATACAAGGTAAAATATATACCAAAAGAAAAAAAACGAACTTAACAACAAGTATGAACATTTTAGATATATTTCAATCAATATAGAAATCCATCTCAAGATAGTGTCTGACCTTTGTCTGGATAGATGTTTATGTTTGTTTTATGCCAGTTATAAAATTTCTCGTCACAGCAAACAGTCAAAATACCCAACTGAATAAGATATGAACAATTAATATTGTGTCTGAAAGGTATGATAGAAAAATATAGCATTGCACTTTTACAAGTTATATATGAGCGTTCGTGCGCATGCGTGCGTGTGTGTTGTTGTTGTTGTTGTTTTGTTGTAACTACTTTTGTTATAGTTATTTTTAAATATATATTAAATATTTTGTTATATGTTTTAAATGCGTTACTGCAAGTTGAATAAAAAAACTTATTTGCAAGCTATCACATTAATCAAATTGATAAAACAAAGGAATTATACGAACTATGAAAAAACCAAGGAATATACCGCCTTAAACCAATAACAACTACGCAATTCCCACAGGTTCCAAAATGTTAATAAATATATTAGAAAGAGAATAGGGAGGCACTCTTACCGACATAACGTTACATCGAACTTCCGCATTTACTAGCTTAAAGCTTAAATAACATCTGTCTTTAATTGACATATTCACTGAGGCGAACACAATAAATAAATGTAAATTCTCAATTGTGGTTTATCCGTTATCCTGATCGAAAATTAAAGAATGAATAGATAGCGTTGTAGTTTTCTTATCTAATCATTATTAATTGTTTACGTCTTTCCTGACACAATGTTAGGATAATAATTATCATAATTACACGCTGTAATGAAAACGGCATATTTTGTATTATTTCATTTTTCATAAGAATCTGTTTACATGTGTTATCTTTTACGCTAAGCCTTAACAGTTGTAAACAAAACAAAACCTATTATAGAAGTATTTTCATACCAATATGTGAGTCAATATAATATGGATAACAATTTCCGAATCAATGCATTAAGAGTTGCCTTCATTAGAAATTTGGTTAATTGAAACTAATAGGAATCGAATCATTCATAAGTTCTAAAAGAATGTTCAAGATATGAATTTTTAGTTTTTCCATTTTCCACAAGACACTCATATACACACATATTTCTGGCTACTCTTTACTACTCACACGAGTATTATATGAAAAGCAGTCTTATAAAAGTACCAGTCTGTTTGTCTTCGCCAGCTAAATATACTTAATGTGAGATGGATCTAGATAAATTTCCTGCTTAATAAAGCCGTGCTTTTTATATCTATTTTTATTTCAATAAAAGAACAATAAAATCTATTGATTGTAACATAACCGTCCGATATAAATGTAAGTGATTAGTTGATTTTTAGGTCAATTTGTTTTATTTTTTCTCGAGTGCATGCTTATACACAGGGTTTGATTAATATACTTTAAAAATATATGCAACTGTAAGCTGTTATAGTTGATAAGTCTACAATTAAAACACTTTCGTTAGAATTTCAAACATTGTTAACAACTTTAGATATTCTTATAAAATATACACTTTAGATATTCTTATAAAATATTACTTGAAACAGAATTTAGATACGGCTCAAAGAGCTTAAGTATGAACATCTATATGATGAGCTATACTATTTTGTTCTTGAAAATTTTATCATCTGCTATGTAAATATATTTTATATCAGATTTTTGTCAATAGCATTTATATATAATTATTTTATGATGTGTAGTTATGTCTAAAACCAAATACCAGTTATTATCAAAATAATTATATATCATTGTATAACAGACCTTCCATTATAGAACAATTCACTTTAACTCAAATAATAAACTGTAATAATAAGATGATAAAACCGTTAGATAATTAATTCAAGCTCATAATGCTGTATTGTTATAAAGAGGAAATAGTCAGCAATTTTCATGTAATTTTATTGTGATTAATACTCAGGGTTGGGGGGGGGGGCGCTTATTACTATCACTAAATTATCAAAATCTGGAAATTAAAATACAACATTAATGAAAATTAATTTACTTTTGTCAAAAAGTTAAATTGTTATATGTATATTGTGTCTAAACCTAATACATTCCATATGCAAAATAGATAAATGACATAACATTAAGTAGCTTATTGTTGAAATATAATACTATTTTTATTTATATTTTCAGTTTTAAAAACAATAGCAACCGTCACCACAAAAACCCAACTTCGTACAAAATGTATGCAGTTTATTAAAGAGATATTGCAATCCTTCTTCAACATGAGAAAATAAGACTGCAATGTCCGCAAACAATAGTAAAAATATTTGTATGTCATTTAATAAAAATGCATCAACATAATATATCAGTAAATGTTAGTGAATATCATTTGTGAAAAAAAAGAAAACAGCTTGAGAGAGGTTCCAATTGTTTTAAGACAATATAACGCACATAATTATTTAACAGGCAACCCTTTGCTCATACACAAAAATTCACAAAATAATACATACTTTGTAACATAGTTATAACTTGATGATAATTAAATTATGTAAACCAGAATCCATTTATATATAACAAAACCTATGAAAACATTTTCTGAAGTCAGTAATGATGCATATACCTTTTTATTTTCATGTTTTATCCTAATGGTAATTGACCATTAAACAAAAATACAATCAGCCGTACGTGTCTTCCTAAAATCAAACTGAAAATCGTTCAATATTTCATTACTTTCAGAAAATATCCTAGTAAGGGTGTTATCCCTGTAATTGTTCGCTTCTCTTATAGCTATACTTCGTGTGTAATAAATATTCAAAATATCGATTGGAGGATTGGACAAAAATACGTTTTGTCATAATTGTTGATAAAAATATTTCCATATCATGATAGAATAAAGGCATAGATAATTTCACTACAATACGTAAATCTTATGTAATTATAACGGTAATTGGAAGCCAAATATCATAAAAAGAAATATTTTCACAGTTTTGGTACATCGAGTGTCGGCATTGATTCTTTTAAATGGACATTTTCCCTGACGGTGATAAAGGATCAGGTTATATAAAAATAGATGTCTTTATCATTTTATCATTTATACATAACAGTAGATTTAATTATCAAGGAATGCATATTTCGAGTAGAATAAAAACATAATATGTATCTAGGCCATGTTTAAATTTCCATGCAACACTTATTTGATGGTTTTGAAAAAGGAGATTTTGTTTAGCTGTATGGTCCATTACAATGTGTCAGAAATAATACTTCATTATCTAATATTGGTATAACATCGCTAAATTCAATCATGAAAAGTGCAATGGTTTTCTATTTTAACCCAGTTGCATTATGTTATATGTCTGAAATTGCACTTAGGATAATATTTCATTGTATAATATTGTTATATCATCGTTTTATATTATCATAAAAATGCACTTATACATTTACTATATGCATTCGCGGTTGAAGGCATTGACATTTAGTTTTATATCTGTACTGACAATAAATTTTGTTAGCATAATGAATCATATGAATTCGGTTAATTCAATTAGAAAAAATGTCCTGTTGTAACATTAAAGAAACATTACCGAAATTAAGTAAGCATTTGAATGGTTATTGCCTCTATCGACTTTTTCTACATTTTCGAACTAAACAACAATTATTGATGATCTTTCCGTCGACTGTCTGTTCGTCTGTCTGCCTTCATGTCTGTCCTTCCGTCCGCAAAGCTTTGTGACATTTAAGTAGATTTTGAAATACCTTAGCACAAATGAACACCATAATATAACGACGTGTCATGCACAACACTTAGACACATACATTCAATTCAGGGTCAAGGTCACACATAAAGAACAAAGGTCAATATTGTCTGATGAAGAATATATTTCTTTTCCGTGCCATAACTTTTTTCAACTATCAGGGAATTTTTTAAATACATTGGCAGAAATGCTCAACATAATAAGTTGACGTTTTATACGCAACGCCTCTATCGCCAACGTAAAGGATACAATTAATTTCAACATTGTCTGTTAGAGGATATTTTTCATGGATGGCTTTTATCCATCAAGGTATTTTCAAATAACTTGGCACAAATGTTCACCAAAACATGTCTTGCGCATAACTTACACCCATACCTCTAAGGTGAAGGTCACACATAAAAGGCCAATGCTAACATGCTCTGTTAAAGGCCTGTTTTGTTTACGGTATACAACATTCTCAGTCATATAAGAATGTTGAAGTACGTTTGCCGCGATAATCACCATATAAAGATGATGTATCATGCAGAACACGAATATTTCTACCACTAAGGTCAAGGTTAGTCTTTGATGTCAAAACTTACCATTGAGTGTATTTTCTTTGTCCAGAGAATAACTTTAATTATACAGTTTATCACTACATTTCTATGTTCTATTTATTCCTGCGCGAGCCTTTGAATTTTACAAATTTATCTAATATCCTTGCAAGTCTCGAATCAAGATATGATGTTTATTTTTTTATTTTGTTTTCAATCAAAACTACATGTAATAAGATGTTTTTCGGCTCTTTTAAGACCGTGTCAGTCTTGACTGATAAAATTGATATCAAAAGACGCTGGCATATATTTTTCCTCAGTCAATATTCTTTCTCTTTATATAACATACAATTAATATCTATTGATACTTCTGATATAAACTGTATAGTTTTATAACGTATTTGCCGGGCTTTAATAAAAATCCCAGTCTTCCATTAGCAGTGAATCATATTCATAGTTTGTACCATTTTAATGCATTACATGGTAAATATAAAATAATATAATACTGCCTTTTGATATCAGTTTTATCAGCATTTACTCTTCGGACCAATATCAATGTCCCACTTCATAATCAATATCATAATACAGAGACGAACAGCGGCATAAAAGCTTTCTAGTTTCGGTAAAAAAAAACCTTTAAACTTTAAAAACAAGATATTCTGTTTATCTTAGCCTTACAATAAATTTGTATATGGCACGCTTTAAAACAAGTTTTATAAAACTGATTTAATCATAATTTATTGCTTAAATATATTTCTAAATATAAAACACACACAACATGTTTTCGAAACAGAAATAGCAAAAGGTGAAAATATCCGCAAATAAGAGCATTAGCTATTAACAAGTGTCCGTTGAGATGGGCGGGGCTTATTTTTGATATCATGTTAGAAACCTGAAATCAAAAATGATTTTCAGTCAAGCGTTTAGTGGTATATCTGCCAGTTATAGATAGCTTAACATGCTTTTATCAAATGTATTTGTTATTGTTATATAAAATATTAATATATATTCTTTTTTCTCACTAATTCTGTTGAAAAGATTATTTTTATTGTCTTTTTATAATTAAGGATGAATGATAAATGTTCGTCTTCTTAAGAAAATTAAATGTATGTAAGTGAAATTAACTGTGACACTGATAGACAATAACAACAACAAACAAATGTTTTAGTCTATTGTATGATATTCATTTGTAACAAATACTATCGACAAAATGTTTGAGAAAAATATTCAAGACGGATAACATGACAGATTGATGGGATTTTGAAATAAATGTCATAAACAGACAGACACAATTAGTTAAGTAATATTGGACACTACTGTTGTAAGAAGTGAAGCAAACTATCAAACGAGCCTACCTAATTAACTTATTTCAAAATTCGCATGAAGTCTTCGGGCTTAATTGTATGAATGTCATTTTCTTTTAATGTCCTACGATTAGAAAGAATAATGTTACAATAATGTGCAATACAAGGTAAAATATATACCAAAAGAAGAAGAAAAACAACTTTACAACAGGATTTTAGATATATTAACATCCATATAGAAATCCATCACAAGATAGTAAACTGTTGCTGTTCTTTGTCTGGATATATATGTTTATGTTTGTTTTATGACGATTATAAAACTTTACGTCACAACGAACAGTCAAAACAACCAACTGAATAAGATATGTGCAATTAATAGTATTGTGTCTAATAGGGCTGATAGAAAAAAAGCTTGCATTGCACTTTTGCTAAGATATGTGAGTGTGCGTGCGCGCGTGCGTGTGTGCGTGATCTTGTTGATGCTGTTGGTTTGTTGTTACTACTGTTGTTGTAGTCTTTGAAGAAAATATATGTTTGAAATGCCCAAAAAACAAAAAAAAATTTAGATAAGCACATTAAGAAATTTAATAAGCAAAGGCATCATTTAAAATAAAAACAAGACAAATCCGACTCAAACTTTACCCTAGCAATCCTAAAAATTCCAATAATTAATAATATATAACAAAAAAAAATATAGAGCTCTTATTGAAAAAACGTCATTCGAACTTCCGCTTTATAGCTAAAAGGTTAAAAACATCGTCTGTAACTCATTTTCGTGAGGCGAACACAATAAAAAAATTTAAATTATAAATTGGGGGTTTATCCTTTACCCGGGCCGGAAAATTTAAAAGAATGAATAGATAGGTTTTTGTTTTTTTTTCTTAAATCATGACGAATTTTTACTTTTTTTCTCAACAATTTAAAGGATAAATAATATTTTTCCACTCTAATGAAAACGGCAAAATTTTGGTTTCCATAAGAACCGTACATATTGTATTATTTGACGCGAATCCTTATCAGTTGTGAAACAAACAAAACAAAATCAATTTTTGAAGTATTTTGTTAAGGTTTAGGTGCAGACAATCCACTAGTTGTTATTTGGTAATATAAGCTTCTTTTATAGTTTCATAGTTTCGTTTTCAAAATTTCCATTTAATTTTATTCGGAATTAACAACAATTTTATTATATTACTTGGCCATGCGCTGGATGGAATTGCAAAACTACTGTATGAATACAACTGCACGTTTTTCATGTTTGAATATTTAATATTATTACCCCTCACTTTTTTCGTAATGTTAATTTCCCATAGGCCTCTGGGAGTTATTCTTACTGTTAATGCAAGTGTACCACGTGACTACGAATTTTGTACTGTTACATAGGTAACAGTATTTTTAACAGTATAAAATCTGGTCACGTGGTCTATTTTCTAAATAAATTGAAATAAAAGGGCCGCCATTTTTCTCTCGATTCATTCTTATTTTTGACGATAGGGCATCGCCGAAGTAACTATTACTCTGATAAAATTTGGTTCTTTGCAACCTAGAGTCCCTTTCGCGTATTAAATATCTTTTTGTTGAATAGTCAACAGGAAACATCCGTTTTCAACGGAAGTAATTGTAATGTAAATAATTTTGTGTCAAACTGGAACATGCAGACAATTAACACTGATTAAAGCATGCAACAAAGGATAATTTAACAATTTTAACCAGTGAAACGTTACAGATAGAGTTTGTGGACATTCATCTGTAGGATATCATCGTTATTTTCTAAATGCACTTTGTCAAAAACCATGCGAAGAATATTCTGGATGAAGAAGGATCAGATTTCACAGATCATAACCTTATAAATGGGTTAGTGTTTTGCTTTCTGAATAAAACACAGCTTATTTTATGTTTATGACTGGTAGATATCATCACTTGCTTAAAGAATAAAAGAAAAACAGCTTCTCAAGTAGGCCTACAGTGCACTTAAAACTTGCAAGGTAAGGACAGTTTAGTTATTGCTTCTCTTGGCTTATTTTTGTTACAGTTAGATTTAGTTGCCAAATTCAGATCATCACAGTATTTGTTCGGGGTAATAAAATAAATAACACATGGGTTTGTGGGTAACAGTAAAAATATCATCCCTCGTATAAATACTGTTACCCTCGGCTACGCCTCGGGTAACAGTATTTACCTCGGAATGATATTTTTACTGTTACCCACAAACCCATGTGTTATTTATATACTGTTAAAACTATTGTGTTTTATATATAACGGTTATTTATTGACTGCTTTAGAAGTCTTATGATTGAGTTGAAGAATTTGTTATTCACAGACATATTTTAAAACAGAGTATAACTGAACAGAAACATTATGATGCACGTTGTTTTTCTTTAACGAATTTATAAATTGGTGATAACATACATTAATTATAGTACATAACTACCTACGTATAGCAAAATTTTGTCAATGTAATTTTGATTTTTAATAGTCGGAACAGATTAAACAGTTCAACTAACGGAAAAGGTGTTTATATTTTCAGTAAAAGTATATTCAACTTATGATAAAATATTGATGACATTAATGATTATTTTATTTGATTAAACGGAAATAAAACTAAATGAAAGATATTAGGTTGTAATATCGTGAATGATCGAAAACTTTAACATGTTCCGCTAAACTGACCCGTTTGTTGGATTTTTGCTAAGCTGACATATTATAAGTAAGCAATATATATCTACCAGATCGATTACAGAAAAATGTCATTCTTTTTTAATTTGCATACGAGTATTTATCTAAAAACCAATTGTATATTAATACTATTATATATTTGCTGGTTATTTCTACATCAGTCATAATGTGTACCTCGTGCTTTACTCTGGAAAGCAACAACTTCGTTAACTGTTATCAATACTTGCAATATCGTATTTCTTCCGTAACTGCACTTTTACTACGATTTTACTGGTCAATTTGTTAATCTTTATAAGGATGTGTCCAATAGGACATTATTTGATTTTCCGATTTCCAATAAGGACATAAGGAATATTAATACAGTTTAAAAATGCTACAATTTGGCAGCAAACAGTATATATTTGTGTTCTTCGGCAGTTTCTAGACTACATAGATAGAAAACATAGATAGTTCAATATCACTGCTATCGTTGTTTTGTTGTTTGTTCCTCTGCCTTTTTCTCCGATGTGATATCTTTATAGACTTCTATTTGCAGTCCTTTAATTTAAAGTATAATCGTTAAAAACTGTTTTAGGCATAGTAACAGAGTCAAAAGTAATGACACTTGCTCTATATCAAACGCTTAGCCCACAAAAGACAATTTGAAAGTTTTCTCCGTATGCATTTATGTTGACACAACCAACTCGCTAAATATCACACCACTGAGACTCATACTTGAAAGTAACTAATATATTGACCTAGTGCTTTTGGAGATGTTGTGTAAGTTCTGTTATCGGGGTGTGTCATCAGAAAAAGCTTCATTGCCTTTTTATAATATCACCAATAATTGAAAATCTCTTACGAGGTAAAATAAATAAGGGCGTGAAATTAAAAAAATTAACATATATCAAAGACAGTATTTAATTTGGAAAAATCTGCAAAGGATAATGATGAAATATTAAAGTGAATAGGACTATAATGGAAGGTGTGTAACACTATAAATAATTACGTTGATTACATTTAAGTATCAGACATGAAAAAAAAACACTAAAGAATTATCCATGAATGTTGGTAGCAAGTAAAATAGACCAGATCAACTATCACGTATATTTATAAAGCAGTTAATACATTGTTCTGGAACAAAATATTATCATTCTTTATGTAAATGTTTATACTTAATGACTTAGAACTTTATCAACATTTGTTTTCATTTTATAGTTTATAGGAATATCCAAATGGAATATTTCTATTGCTTTTATCAATATTTAAAATACTAATAAATAAATATAATAATAAATGGAAAACGTGTTCGTTGTCGACCAATTCACTTTAAAAAATTGAAATATCGATTATTTGTGTGCGATTCTTAACATTACGTTTTTTCAATTATGTCATTTTGCACAATTTAAATAATAATTCTAGAAAAACAGGGTAACGGATTAATCTGATTATTTCACATATTTCATTGGTCCAAACCGACATCAAATGGTGCACACAAATATTTCCTGTCTTGTCATGGCAAGGACCTCAATGGAGTCTCATTTAGGAAGCGATAAGGTCGAATATAATTATGCAAATGATGTTTTTTTGTTTTGTTTTTTATTATCAAGAGATAAAACCAATTACTTTATCGCTGAAGACAGCACCAGTTTTAAATCATTGACTGATGTGTCGAAGATAAACATATATAGGTGACCAATTTCTGGCATGGATATACATAAATAAAATACTTTCATTGCCTTCATTGTGTTTCACGGGTTGTTTGCAAATGCAATAGTTCGGAGAAAATGCAGAAGAAATCATATACAACCATATATTTACCTCCGGATTTTTTCCGAACCAACAAAAGAGTTGTAGATTTTTTTACAATGAAGCGGAAATCTGTTAATAATGAAAGTTCCACAAAATATCACCTTAGTGCCTGTAAGAAATAACAAGTAAAATAGCTGTTGGTTCTCAGTTATGACATAGAATAAATAATAATAGAAATTGCAGCCATATTTTAAGGCTTTGTAATTATGATCACAATAGTTGGAAATAAAATTTGAAAGCTACATTTGTAAAGTTGCTTTATGTTAAAGGAGATATTTAAAAGATTGTAGGCATTTACATATTCAAATCTCAAGTACTAAATAAAGATTATGCAAATAGTAAATTATGGCTCACACTAAAATGGGTCTATTAGGATAAAGTAAAGGAATTAAAGAGTTAATCAATATATACAACCTTGCGTTGGATACACATAATTATACATTGTTCAAATAAGCAAAGCAATCTTAATGAATTATAACATTATAACGTTATATTATTCCAGCTGGAAATCATACTTAATTAAAAACAATGATATGAATACGTTGATATATATCATAAATCTAAAATGTCTTCAATAATCGTTCATTATTCTTTCTAATTTTTAGTTGCTTTTGCATGTGCATGATAAATAAAATATGCTGCGTCTCTTAAATCTCTACTGCAAAACAATTAAATTCAACTGCTATATCATATCACAGATAGTACAATAATAAGTTCAAGAAGGAACGCTCTCAACTCGCACTTCTTTAATGAGATATTTCTATCTGTGATGTTTCAAACGGATGCCTCGAATATGAGACAGACAAACAATAAGAATGAAATATTTCAAATGGTAACATTTTAAAATTTCTGTTTAATGTAGTTATGGTTCTTCGTCACACATTTTGTCAATATGATATGTCCATATCTGCAGTTTAAAATTGATTTCATAAAAAATCAAAGTGCTGCAGCACTGAATGCGACGGACATGCAACCGGAGAGACATTAAGGCTTCTTTTAGAAACAAAAACAAAACACAAAATATATAACAGATACAAGTTCGAGAATTGTAGAGCAATATATTTTTTGTCCCAAACTGATATAATTCAGACTTTCTACTTTCAAGTACTTAATTAAAAACAGAATTATTTTATGCCTAAAAACTCTGGTCAAACTTGTAAATCAGTGTCCTTATCGATTTATTCCAAGAAATGATATGTAAATAGAAAATAAATACTGTCAACGAAATATTTCTAAAATAAAACCATGCAAATAAACTTCAAGCATAATACATTATACATGTGAGAATGCTATTTATAATTGCTTCGTGTTATATCATAGTGGGCATATAGATAATAAAATATAAGTCGTTTGTATTTTTATTTCTCTTGAATATGTCTCATTAAAAATATTTTTGGTTAAAATCATCATCAACTAATAGTGTATTTTTTAGATTTTTTTTATTTACAAGGTAAAGATGTAGAGGCCAGAGCACATCGTTTTTATTTTAATTTAAATGTCACTTAAGCACTACAGTGTTTAGTTGTCCTTTTCAATTTCACACTAAATTCCATTTTCAACTTGTTTGCTTCTTACAATTGTATAGAATTTCTAAAAGTATTGCATGTAATCCGCTGGTTTATTACATGTATAATGTGTACTCTCTAATCGCCTGTCCAAAAATCAGCACAGGTGAAGCAGAATCTATTTTTAGAATAGCAAAGGTTAACTCATATCGTGACCTAGAAAAATATGTAAACAAACCACAAGAATCGGAAGTAGAACTGATATTATAACTTCTTTACCATGAAAGACTACATGGTGGTAAAGTGTTGAAAAACTCTCTTCTTACATGCATTTTCAAAAATAGATATTTATACTAACCATTGTACTGTATCTAATTTATTAATAACTGCTGAATATTCAGCTAAACCCTCGGTATGAGTCACGAAAATAGTTCTTCTTTTATTAATGCGCGTGTTATCCTAGAGTCACGAAAAACTTTTGATTTGTTAATAATAATGTTTTGTATAATGTAGAAATATTTATTTCCTACTAATACTTTCTTGGAACTCAGAGCTTACACCTTTATTATAGTATAATTTGCTGTCCTACTTTTTCGACAGCGGTAAATCGTTTCGGCAGTAATTTGCATATTGCGCAATAATACTACGGGACTACAACGTTTTTATCAATCACATACTTTCATATTTTAACTTAGATAACTTAATTTGAAATTGAAAAGGCTAAATATGGAAGATTTTAAAATATCCCGACAAAGTATGGGATTTTGAAGGATCAAATTCATGTTCTATTTCTTGGGCTGTTAATCGGTTGAGGACACTTTGCGCGGTTGAGCCGACGAAATCCCATGTGTAGATGACTTAGCTCTGAACGCGCCTGAGGGCGCGTCCGTCGCTAAAATCAATGTTCACAGACAGTATACTGTTTTTGTAGATTTACATTGTTAATAAAATGTGATATCGCATGGTTTGGAACTTTTCCTTTGTTCTTACTAACCCATTATACTCAGTACATTTAATGAGCATTTAAAAACTGTATTGATATATAGCAGTACAGTTTTTTCATTGATTCATATAGAAAAAAAAACTCGACTGCTATATAGCGGTTGAGTTATTTTTCGCTTCTTGTATACATCAATGTAGTTGTTTTTCACAGAGGCTCCAATGGGGCAGTGGAAACGAACATTCCCAGTAGCAATTAAAAAATGGAATCAATAAAATAAAATAAATAAATACAATGAAAAATATAAACCAAGACAATTAATGAAATAAAATTCACTTTCCTTTAATCAAAAGGTACATCCGCTGAAAGAATTATTTCCACTGAAAAAAGCCCTTTACTCTTGAAACAATATTAGTAACAGTTACAATCCTCCTCTAAAATTGGATGTCTTTTGTATATCTTTTTTGCGGCAGCGAAAACAACTTGAAAAACTGCCTTATCATAAATAACTGTAATGGAGATAACGATTTATTTATTTATTTATTTACTTCTATTACAAAAAAAGAAAACATTATGCTATAGCGATAAAACAGTTAAAGTATATGAAACTCGTTAGTTACGAGGATATAACACTGGCTGGGCGACATCTCCGCATGTTTCTGCAAAAAATTGTCTCGGCCTGACGGTCTCGCCATTTTTTTAGCAGAAACATCCCTTGATGTCGCCCCAGCCAATGTTATATCCTCGTAACTAACTCGTTTCATGTACTATAACTATTTCATATTATTACAAACCGACATTATATATCAGAATTACATTTGACATTTTCAAATTGTTTTTTTTTTCTGGATCTGATGTACGATGCCTTAGTGCTCAACCAGTTCTCTGATCGGCAGTGGTCTGTGCAGCGCATCGCAAATTCATGTTAATCGAACGCCGTCTTTCCTTTTTGAACTTGTTTATCATATATTATATTTCTTACACGATCTATATGTCATTCTAGGTTGCCGTGGCCGTCAGAAAACCGATATTTCTATTTCAAAAAGTTTCTATTCACTGGATATTCTCGTTTGGTTGAATCAATCATCTTTGACATTTATTTTGATATTTTTCCGAGAAAATGGCAAAACTAAATTATTTTACAGATTTCCCACCGGTCTACAACGACATCCTTTAGCTACAAACACCGATAACACCTCACAATGATTTTTCTTGTTGTTAAACCGCTACAATAAGATCTCGTGCTTAAAAGCATTGACATATCAAACTGCGATATGGCTTCTTTTTGCACTATTTCCACGTTCATTCTTTCTTAATGTGAACTACGTCCGCGTATGCGACTTGTTACTATGGTTATAGGATCGCTTAGCGCGTTTGTTATTTTAACTTATACATATTTTTCTATCTTTGAAATCAATCTGAACATTTAATTCATATGATTTACTAATTTAAAAAAAAACATGTGTCTAAGCAATTGTAAAATAGAGAGAAATAAAGAATCCCTTAAGGAAGTCTAAAACGACAAAATTGTTAATGTTGCAGGTATGGTTTTATTGAGCCTGTTCATGGACGGTAATGGAAAGTGCAAGTTATTTTGATCATTACTCTCATCTTCAAATCTGCCCATTCCAACATTTGCTTATTCTGTAGTGCTTACAAATAAAAAAAAATCGAAATAAAATTGAAAATTGTCGCTTTAGAAAAATAAATATAAATGATCTGATTTGATCTGAAACACACCGTATTACCGGCGGCAGTGATGGCAGATCACTGCAGTGATGGCAGATATCTTAAAATTACCGATCGATACAGGTAGGTTATAAATTTGGTTGGTTTAATTATATTACACAAATACGGCCCATTTCATTGCTATAAAACTATTGTCCATTGAATGGAGATACTGTAAGGTAATTTTGGACTCGTTTTTTCCTGTTTTCAGACTATTTTGAGCAGGTTAAAAGTGAAAGCCTTAGAAAAATCCGTGAAAATGTCTGTTTTCTGTTCAAAATATCTCAAGTTTTAAGTAAATGGCAAGATTTCCTGTTATCAATATAGACGTTCATCCATTGGGGTCACGCAAGCCAAATATCTACCCCGTGAGTCTTTTCTTGAAAGTTTTACAGACGCTCATTCTTGTCCGTACCTGTCATTTTATAACAAATAAGAAGATGGTGGTGTAAGAAAACCCGTCAGATTTTGCAAATGTAATTGGAGCTTCAACATATTTTTGAATAAATTAAATAATCATCTAGAAAATGTTCTTAACATTTTTGCAAAATATAAAGAAAGTTTACCATGATGATTTTAAATTGTTATCATTTTTATTGGTTCACTTTTTTTACAGTTGAAAAATAAGTATGGAATACTTAAATGGTAATAACTCAATAATGCAAACGGGATTACAATTCTTCGTCACTACAATCAATCTGATCAATCCCATAACCATTTAAACAATTCCCAAGACAAATAAAACTTGAAGGCTGGACAGGGAGATTCTCAAGAGATGAGCCCGTTATACGACTCGTACATCAGTTATAACTTTGTTGTGCAGCTGGTTTAAAAACCAAATTTAAGTTCATATGTTCACGGCCTTTATTGTTCATAATCACATATGTTTTGTTAAATCTGGTCGTATTTTTCCCCAATGCTTGGCAACGTCATATCATCCATGCCGTCTGTGCCTTATCTACATCAGTTTGATATTAATTCGCACTTAATATCTGGAGGGTTATGCAATCAAACAGCTATGAGTGACGATTTCTTAAGAGATATCTTTGTTAATCTAAAGTTGTGAATACACAAAGATATGATTATCTGCGGCCATATGCGGAAATAGTCCTTCAAAATAAGTACATTAAAAAGCATATTTTCAAAATCCAATTATTTATGGTTTGGCTGCGGTCATGACAAAGATTAAGACTTTTAATAGGTAAATGGTCATAGTAATTATTATAGGCATTAACGTTATCATTTTATTTTGTTTTTTATAGAAAACTAATATAGGGGTATCTGTGCGCGTAGTCACGTGTTTGCTGTCGTCCTCGGAATTTTGTCGTATGACATGTGTGTCTATCAATATGACTTTAAAGTAAAACTGCAAATTGAGACTATTTTGATGATTAACGCTCAAATAGATGTTTATTACACGTAAAATGTTATCATTCTATTGAAGCATGTCTTGTGAGTTTTTCAAAGTAACTGTCATTCTTTACACATTTTGAATAAAAGATAAAGAAGTCCTGTTGTTATTGAAACTAGTACAATTTAAGTGTCCAAATATTTTGCCACCTAATCTCTATAGTAACAATTTTATAGTACCCGTAACCCTTATTTTTGAATATGAAATAAATGCTTTATATCCTGTCCTTAAAGTTTATGTTCTTTTCTTTACATATCTTGAAATGGTTTACACATAACGATTTTAAGGTAAAAAATGCAAGTAACGCGAAGTTTAGAGTGTATTTGAAGTTTCTCGATCAGCATTTGATTAATTAAACAAATTCAAATAAAAAGCCCACGATTTACTTTTAATATTACGCAAAATATAAATGAGACTATTTAAATTGAACCTTTTAATGTGACCTAAAATAAAAAGGTTCAAGGAAGACATATTAAGCTATCACACATTTTAAAAAACACTTAAATGCAGACATTTACTGGATACTATTTTACAACGAATATGATTCCTTCAATTGCATACAAACACGCTAAAATATCAGTTCTTAAGAAAACTAAACTGTCAGTCAGTACTTTTCCTATCATCTCGATTACCCCTCTCTAAAATATGCATGCATTATTTCATTTTATGCCGTCAACGGAGATGTGTTACAATAAAATATTTTGATTGTAATATAAACGTCCTAAAATACTGGTGTTTACCTTTAAACCATTTGTTATAATTCGTGATACATACAATTGACTTTGATGTGCAAACTGATTTTTGCCAAATAATAATTTCAGTAAGATCTTATTAAGTATTAAACAGTTTAGGCTATCTAATTGTTTTAGTAAATCTCACACAAATGAACAGATCTATTGGCCAGAGTCTTAGGTAGATCTATGAATGCTGGTGACTTTTAATATTTTTGTACTAGTAATTTAGCCATTACTCATGATCTATGAATTTGTCGCGTCCTGCGAATGTTGCCTTTGCCTTGTGGATCTTTATTCTCGTTTTTTATTGCCAGCTTTAATGTATGGCGCATCAAGTCACATAAATACTTTCTCTGCATAAGATGTTACATTTGTTTACACTAAGAGGAGTTCGAGAAGATGCTTCTCGCGTGACGATTTGTCACAAAAGTAGCAAAATGTAAACTAAGTAGTATATTTCTTTCCATATAAAATATTTATTTATCATTAGTTACTTAATGGTTAAAATGTAAAAAATCTCTTTTATGTTTTATTATTATCATTTCATGCACGCAAAAAAAATATATTATGAACTGTATGCAACCTGCCAGTATACATACGTCCAATAATGTCAAATTACTGTAATCAAATATTCATTATAAGCAAAGTAATGTTATTATTTCTTTTTCATATTCAACATAAAAACCCGAAGAAAATGAGGTACTGTGTCTGCATATATATTTATCTAGAGCAACGGCACTAAATTAGGACTGTATTTACATATTTGTCTTGGAAGTGGAGTTAAACAACAATGATATATTGTAACCACTGTCAATAAGAGCGTTTCTAACGAGTTGTAGTAATCAACGTGCGAATATGTGATTTTTTTGTAAATCTGATACCAATTTCCGGTACTAGTTTGTTCATGGTTTACGTTGCCCGAGTATGTCTCATTATATTGAAAAGAAAAATGAATTGTTTGATGTTGAAATAATTTAAGACTGAAATAGATATCCTTAGAAAATGTTGGGATGTAAACTGTTC
This sequence comes from Ruditapes philippinarum, assembly GCF_026571515.1. Taxonomy (NCBI): domain Eukaryota; kingdom Metazoa; phylum Mollusca; class Bivalvia; order Venerida; family Veneridae; genus Ruditapes; species Ruditapes philippinarum. The sequence goes on along the minus strand of NW_026866188.1, from coordinate 206,729 downwards.
TTACAGGACAAATATGAATTTTATTTTATTTATAAACTTATTATATTTCACAATTTTCAGTTCAACTTGTCATTATACTGTTAATGAAAAAATGTATGACTTTTACTATTCATTTTTATTATATCATTTGCAAATATGTATACATGTATATTTAAAATAAAACATTCATTTCTAAGTACAGTTCGTAGGTAATAATACGCACAGAGTATATCTAAGAAATGTTAAACCAGTAATTGCTAAATGAATGTCATTAAGTAAGATATTTACAAAGTAACAATATGTCCAATTAGCATTAGTTCTTCTTAATCGATTTTTTTCCTGGCGGTGTTAAAGAACCCAAAAGCTGTTAAGATGTTTCTAATGTAACTACCAATATATTATAACAATGATAGACCAATAATTAGTCAAATTTCCAAATACAGGAATTACTAAATGGCTTAATGAACGATTCAATATATATAAGATGATACTCTGTATCAAAGCAACATAAACTTCCAGGTGAACTTAAAGGAAAAATACATTGATGAAGTTAATTACAAGCATACTGTTACCTTCTTCTATTTTCAAAGCATATAAAAGATGAAAATAATAAAAAGGTAGAAAGACAAATATCAATTTGCTTTTACTTTCCTAAATTGATATCAATAGATAATATGAAATTGTTTCATATTATAACTAGCATCTAAAGTATTGTCAATGAGGTTCAAAACTTAGACACTATTGGAAGGAAATGCTAACATTACTCTCCAAACCTTAATAAAAGAAACTATTAAAACAGACATCTGGTCTGATAAAACATGGCATCTATCAGAAAGCCAAACTTTATTAGATATATATATATCGTTGACAACTACAGAATATTATACCTGTTCTAGCATAAACCAGACAATATTACGACAGTTATAGGTAATATTTCCCTTATAAAATTAAAAATTACAAATGGAAAAGGAAATATTGCATAAAGGGTTTCTTTAATAACGTGGTTCTGTAAAAACAGCGCGTATTTCAATTAAAAAGTCGGAATAACTAATACATAATTTCAGGTTAAGACAGTAATTAATACACGTATTTGGATTTATATCAATCGTTTACGACATCATTTCACAAAACTTAACAGTACAAACACTGACATTTATTTGTTTCTAAAAGTATAACGAGGAAAATTCGTTGTACCCTTTAAGTACTTTGATGCATATATCGGTCCAGATTAATAAAAGACTGATGTCACAAGCTAGCTTATAATAGCCGTTTACACATTATACATAAATATGCTTAAGGATTTTTGCAAATTATTTCGAGTAATGGTTATTGTATAACTTATTATTTACGTTACAAACAAATAGAAACCATCACACAAGAAGAACGTAAAATTGGTTTATCAATACTAAAAAGATAGTAAGATGATCATATACCAGGAAGCAATCGTGTGTTTATTGAAATGTCTTGATAAAATAAAAGCTATTCTTACAATATCGTTTAATTAAAAGAGGTTGTTTCGACTAACTATACAAAATATTAACCCCTATGGATGGAAGCACATTTTTATATATGTCTTAAATTAAGTTTTGTTATTGTCTTATTGATGTTAAAACAATTGACATATGTAACGTGATAATGGTATATAGTTCATATTTAAAAAGATATAACGATGTTTATACATGACCTTTAACCAATTTTAGACTAGCTTAAACAAAAACAAAAGCAAACAAACAATAAAACAAAACAAAAAACAACAAAATACAACAAAAACAAACAACAACAAAAAAATTATTTTATCATTATTCTTCAAAATGTAATACAACATTATCAAAGTAATAAAAGCTCTATGTAGACTTTGTTTATTTAAAATCTTGTTTTGACAGCATATGTAGAATATCGCTTTGATTGAAAATGTACAAATGTGGCATCAAGGGAAAATATTGCGTATTTTTAGATACACGTATAATAAAATTAAGACATGTGTAAGATATTGTAATTGTTGTTCTGACTTTTTCAAATATGTTGTGGGCGTTGTCGCCTTTCCTTGTTGATCTTGTTTAAATAATATCATATTTTCAGGCAAGGGGGTGAAATTTCGCTCATACTTTACAAACTAATCTAAGCTTTGTGTTTGTTTAAGATGATATGATTTTATTACTTTTCTGTGATGATATAATACCGCAATTATTGGTAAAAGTAAACAAGATTACAAAAGAGCTCTGATTGATTGTACAGTTATCGTACAGATTGGGGATTAGAAATTACTATATAAAATACAGTACATTGTATTCAGAAAAAGGGGAAATATTTTTATCAATGAAAAATAGTTTTATAATAAAATTGAAGTAGTAGATTGTTTTATTATCTTGGTGCTACATTGGTAATATTTCATTACATAAGGAAAATTTGATTGGTAAATCTTAAAGAGCTTTAAATATGTTACTGTATAGTTGAATAGACTTTGACTTTAAACCAGAATTTTTATGTCAGCACTTTGATGCATTTGTTTGTTCAATTGTGTCATATTTGTCAGAAGTTTGGGGCTATACCAAATCTAAAAACATTGAACGTATCCACATGAAATTTTGTAAAAGAATCTTAAATGTTACACGTAGTACAAGTAATAGAAAAGGCATAGAAACACGAGGCTATCTGATTTGTACGAGGGGGCGTAGCCCCCGAGTATTAATCAGATTGCCGAGTGTTCTGATACTCTTTCTCTTTTGTATCATAGTCAACATAAAAACACGTTCCCTGTTCTCACAATATGAAACCCCTTAAAAAAGAAACCAATGAACGAGCATCTAAATATAATATCTCAACCGCTTTCCCTTTCTCTGCAGTCACAATAAGTAAACCCCAGCAAAAATGAGCCAATCAATGGACATGTTCTGGAGTGCGGGTAACTAATACCTGCACTCCAGTAAACGCACTGTGCATGTATATGTATACGATTTAACTATTGACACATTTTCAACAGAAAGGTCCCCAAACGATGATACAAGCGTATATGAGGAGTCAGGTAGATGTCCTCTTTTTTTGTTTCCAGATATGTTAGAATTATAAAATTCTGGTTTAAATTGCTAAAGACAGACAATATTGTTTTGCATGAAGTTTATGAGCAAAGCTTATTTTATTATCATTAGGTTGTGATACTTGGTGACCTATGTTTAAAATATGCTTGATATATACGGGTTTTCAGACTATTTCTTTGAGAAAAACAATGTTGATTTTAAAAAACTTTCCAATGGTATTTAAACAAAGATTGTTTGATAATTATGATGGTCAAGAGTGGGATACACCGATTGAAATCAGTCTAGTCTTAGATTTTTATAAATTATGTTAGACTACGCTATCATATGCAAATTACTTAAGATCGTTTACTACACAAAAGCGGTACATTTCTAATTACACGAATGCAGATTTTAACACATGCGCTCAGAATTCGAGTACAAACTGGAAGGTTTGGTCAAAATAGATTACATATGTATGAATATACATCTTCATCTGGCAAAATATAAAAAAGAAGCATTAAATTGCAAAAATGTTATTGTAAATCCTATCAATTAGATACTTACATGCCAAAATGTTTTTATCCTCAACAATACAATTTATATTTTTTCAAATAGCATCGTAAATAGTGGCATATTATATAAGTGTTTACGTGACATAGTATTAAAAACATATTACTGATGTATTTTACAAGTTTGTAATGTTAATATTATGTATTTCATAATATTTTATATCACATTTTATTATAAAATATTACTTTGTAAGATGGGTGTTGGTTTAATATGGAACAGAATTAGTGCATTTATTCCATCTTGCTTGATGATATTTGGACTTATATTATGCTTGCTTCCATATATCTTTATGACAATGGAAACCTACGTTTTGCTGAATACAATCATGCATTATGATTACTGAATGCACTATCATGTAATTGCAACTTCACGTCTTCCTTTCTGACCCATCAAACTCACATATATTAATATGCTATATGTTTAATTGCATCTTTTTTAAGGACAGCGTATTATTTCCGGTGTTTAAGATAACATTCTTTGCTTATTCTTGATATAACTAGATGTAAAATGGTAAGTTCCTGTAAGTACCTTTAATTTGCTATAAATCTACCATTTACATTGTCGACACTATTTCACAAAAAATAATTGATCTTGATCAATTCTTGGCGAATTTGACGTGTCTTAACATTCAAATGCTTCAATATATTCACTGTTTACAAATATAATGCAATCATGATCAGTGCGCATCGACAACGAAGATGGCAACGATTGCAATATTATAGTCGCATGTTACAGTACGCACTAGGCATAATGAGAGTTGCAAAATTTCGTTTTCATATTATGACAGCAGGTGTCGCTTTGTCGATACATCCAGTTATTTTCCGGATGGTACCGCTATTTGGGCACGTGGAGAAAACAAAGTTACGCCTCCTTATTATAGGGGCGTATACCGAAAAGTGTTAGTTGGGGGCTGACATGTAAGTGGAAGATTTTGAGAAAATTAACAGAAAACGATGCGACAGTCGAAAAGTGCGTGTTTTTGAAGATTCGGCCAGCATGTGACAAAAATGTAATAGATGTCTCTTATAACTCATCCTACAAGTGGCAAAACACCTCTTATACATTGTTTATACAACTTTTTGAGCGTGTGCCGTAGTCGTATGTGCAATAGTGAAATTGAATTTAAAGATATATTTTGCTCGAACTTGATATTTGAAAATATTGATTGTTGCTTCACAGTCTTTTTGTAATATAAAATAAATATAATTTGGCTTCACACAAATATGTTGCTTTAAATCCTATACACTATAAGTGGGCACTATAAATGTATAGTGTTATTAAAAGAATATGGCAGTTTTTTAAAGAAAGGCACAACTTTACTTGACCCGAAATAAGGAACAAGATTCCAGTACATGGTGTGTAAATATTCAGTAAGAATTTAATAGATTTCAATCAACTTCTATAATGAAAATATATTAATGAAAGATGCGCAATGTATATCTTTAAGAACAAATGTTTATGAATGAAGTGGTGTGTGAGGGTAGTCTGTGACACAGTAAATTGGTGACTTATAGACCCATTAGGCCGTGTACTACAATCATACACACGTATGCTCATTATTTATTATTGGCTATGCACATGTCACAATAATAATCAAATGGCGTCATTCTTCTTTCCTTATTATATATTGTACTGCGTAACACCCTATTCGCCACTTTTAGTGACTCTGAGACATTTGTAAAGTTAATAGGCCAATATAATTTGCCTTTTTAATGTTCAAGTCATTAGATAAAGACCTTTGCAGCACCTAGGCAAGTGCTTAACAACCTGATGACGGCATTATATGTTTTGATAAGGGAGTACACTATGACCACTTTTGCATGAGACTGACACGTATATATTCCATCCCAGCTCATGAACGTATCTTTGGACTGAGCTGGGGGATGGGTGCAGCCCTTAAGCCAGGGCCTGAATGCGCCACTGTATTTTTTTTCTTTTAGACTGTATACATATATAAAATTAATTGCATAACCCTTTTCTACTTATATTTATATTCTTTCCTGGGTAATTTATATATTTAGTGCTTGGTACGTATTTATATTAACGCTAAAGAATACAGTTGTATGATCACCGCAGTTTATGTACGGACAATTCCGATGATAGGCGAAATGTGGAAACATTCCGTTGATCTCGATAACAGAGTTTTCGCCCCTTAACAGTTCAAAACCGCTGGGCATGGTTTAAATTGTTTATATATATTGTAAGATGATCAAACATAATAAAGCATCAAACACTAAGCTTTATTTAGCATAAACACTAAATAATGGAAATAAGCGAAAGCTAATAGTAATCACGCCATGCGAGCGATAAATCATATAAGTCACACTTAAACAAACTCCATCGTGTTTTTCAGGTAGGGAATATAGTCGATTTAAAATGTCTTCTACATAAAAGTAATACAAATAAGAACTAATCCGTTAATAGTTTGTATAGAGCATGAAGAAATGTAGCTTATACATAACGATATAGACGTTAACATTTTAATATTCCAAAACAGTACGATAAATGGCGTGTGCAAGTTTAATAGTTATCACTCAATGAACTACAAAAACTTGAATAAAAAAATGTAAAATGGAATGAAGCTTAATGCAAAGTTTAAATAGCATATAACAAGATAGAATCAAGCATAATGCAAGTTCCAATGTCAACAAGCAATATGGATTCAAGCATAAAGCAAGTTCCAGCGTCATCAAGCAAGATGGAGTCCAGCATTGACTATTTAAATGGAAAAAATATGAACATTCATATAACTCACGCTCGAGTCTGCTGTCATTACGTAGAGAATGATAGTTTGTTAATAAGCCTTTTGGCCTTTAATAAGCCTATTAGGGATATTGTTGAAAAATTTATATAATGAAAATTAAATGCATATAACACGTGTAAATTTATTACATGCACATGTTGTGTGTGTTAAAGTACCCAAGGTACTCTCCCTTTTACATGTATTATATATGCTTATATTTTTTGTATGTATTCTATTGAGCCTCGAAACATTGTTAATATTTATTTACCTCATGTTGTCAATGTCTTGACCTGAGAGAAATAAAGATATTTGTATTTGATCACATTAATATGATATTTAAATCAGTCAATACATTCGAATATCTATAACTTCTGAAGTATTATTCAATAAATTAATAGCTATTGTATTACTTTTACATTTTTCTGTGTCAAATTTGAGAATGCGTCAAGTGTTTTTCCCAACTGATGTCTTACTTTTCACACAATAGTTGGCCAATTAACACATGTAGCTTTATATGTCAATAAAATGACAATTGACGTGAACAACTGTATATTAGTGTCTATAAATTAGTGTTATATCAACCAACTATTTGTCTATTCTGGGCAACAAAATGAAGTTCACGGAGACGTAATATCAAATTGATATGTTTATTTAGGGATAAAGTGTGAATGTCTGGGTAGGCGTGTAATAAAATGTTCAGATTTGATCAAATATTCTACATGACTGACTTTGGATGACAAGAGCGTTTTACAAAGAAAGCCGTTATTATATTATCATATACATGTGATTTAATTTTAAACTCAATCATTACCGTCATTTAAACATTAACATATCTTTAACTGATATAGTGCTAAGAAGCTGATAACATGAAAAATCCCATGATCCAATATTCGAAAGTAACAAGTTGCTTGTCAATAGAGTGCAACTTTAAGCATTACGAGACTGTATGGTAACTGACAAAATACTTTTATAGAAATACCAATCTTACGCCCAAATTTTTATGGCATGTACGTCGCATAATGACATGTTGTTTTTTTTTAAATAAGGTTCCATTTTTCCACGCTGCTTTGTTAAGTCTTAATATCTTTTCTACGTTATATTCACTAGACTAAGTTAGTTCAATATCAATTAAGAGTTCAATATTTCGAGGTTATTGTCACCAAACAGGTGTAAATCTCAATAATTATCTGCAACCACATGACAGGATATGAATGCATTGATAAAATCATGTTTGCAAACGGCAACTGTTCAAGGTTTGGTTTCGATTGTGGCATAGCATTATATTTTATTTTTCTAATGAAAACTGTTATAATTATAAGCACATCAATAATTTTATCGATGGCAAAATAGCCTTCATGAAGTGAAATATCCGTGCAAGCATGCAAAGGTTTGTACGGGGCCGCCGGCAGTGAATGTCGCTTTTCCTTGCCGAATTTTGTTGTCACATGTCGTATATGTGCACGTCTTATGTATACGCTCGTATCTTTGATATACAATGTAGATAATAATCTGGGATCATATGACTGGAAATAATCATACAGAAACATAAAATATGAATATTAACAGAATAGACAATACATTCTATGTTCATGGTACATCGCCATAAATAAAAGAGAAAAAAATCACGTCACGTAGTCATGGTAACACAAAATAATTAAATATAAATTTCATTTGTTTACAAAGGGAATGTAAAGATATGCAGGTAGATGATATTTTGTCAAGCACAACCGTACTAGAAAAATGTTTGCAAAACGAAACTGTTAAAGGTTAAAGATCCTATGACATAATTTGTAAAGATATAACTGAATTAACATTCATGATAAGAAAGGAAGGTAGTAAGAAATTTATTTTCTATAAAGTCTAAGTCAAATTATTTATAAGAAATGAATGTATATATTTTAATAATTACATCTAATGTTGACAACTATTTCACTACATATTTTACGTATTCTTCGATGTTTGAAAATTGTTTTTGAAGCATAATTATAAACATATATAAAATTTCAAATTTTCACTTAAGTGTGGTTAGATCCTTATTTATAACATACAGGATCTTTAAAGAAAACAAGTTCAATAGTTACAATTTAATAATTACAAGCACAACAAAAAAACTTATCAACGACAAAATGTTTCTCATTAAGTAATGAAAGCAAACCAGTGTTTACGTATATTCGTGCGCGTATTTACGTTCGTGTCTTTGTCTTGTGCATGTTTTCGTGCAGCATATTTTTAATTAAATGTTAAAGGCAAAATGCAGATATATATTTTTCAACTCAATCATTATTTTTAAAGTATAGATAATTACTCGTAATGAGTATATTTAAGTGACATTAAAGCCGGAAATATCATTAAGTACGATATTTCCAAACTAACAGTATATCTAATGATCACTGATTCTTCTAAATGGATTTTTTTGCTAACGGTGATAAAATCCGGTTGATTTTAAAAGGTTCCATAAAAGATTTCATTTTGAATGACAGTGAATGAAGAAGAGCTTTTATCTTTTTTTACAATTACCAACTATCATGACACTTTGGGAATAAAAACCTGTCACATTGAAACTAGATTTCTTTTTCTTTGGGACCATATGCTGCTTTTCACGGAATTACACGAGAGTGTCACATTAAAAGTTTTATTATAACCACCGTATGAATACATCTGCGAGTGTTACTAAATTCAAAATTTTACCATTTTTGAGTTTAAATGTTGAATTCTGCTTAAGCCGGTGCTAAGGGGAGTGACCGATAACTTGCAATTTCTAGTAAGTTTGAAGAAAACCCCGGCAACAGCAATCATGCGACAAGGAAACGCTCCAGGCACCGAAAAATCATAGAAGAGGGCACGATGACACAATTCAGTCAGGAGTTCTCTTCGACTGCAGTTTGGTAAGTTTATTAGCTCGGCAACTTTGATGGAGGAGAGGAGCAAATCTTTAGAATTAGTTTCTTCAGATTTGAAAGTTTTCTTGTATTGAGGAGGTTACATATGGTTGAAACTGTAAGTGCGAATAGCCAGTAAAAATCAAGATCGAATTCCCTTTCGAAGACTTGAATTATTAATGTTAATTTAGTGATAATGAAAAGTTTAAATAAGTGTCAATACGTTTATAATGTTTTTAAAATCAATGCACTGATTAAATCATGAGAAAGGTATTCGTTCTGTTAGCTAGGAAATGATCTCTGGTCAAATTCTTACTGGACAAAATAATTGGGTTGTTTTAACTTTCATATACTTCGAAACATACAGGGGTTTGTATGTGGTGCCTTTTTAAAGGTGCAACCATAAGTGCTGACATATGTTTCCATTTTCTAGATATTTATGAAATAAAAATATTTTAGATACTTTAGATACAATCATTTTGGTTTTAGTTAATACAAATTTAGTTCGATGTGTAGGAAGTTTTTAACTTAAAGACACACTCTCGAACTAATGAGCGATGAATGTAACGTTTCTTGCTTAAGGAAACAACGGGTCGCCTCAAATGGGTGTTGGACCCTCGCAGCTAGCCATCCTTAAATTACTAGCCCGACGCGTTAACCACTCGGCCATGTCGCCACTTAACAAAAGTTTAGTTTTGTGAACTAAACATAATTTAGTTAAAATGTCATCTTCGAATGAAATACTTATACCCTTTGCTAACTTCTTGGCTAATCGTATATACTCCGGGAAAATATTTACAATATTAATCTATGTATTTTATATACTGATGATAGCAATAACTGAAACTGTAAATGTTGAAAAATGTATAGAAGCTCAATATTATTTAGAGGCTTTAGCAAATATTCTGGCTTTTATAACTGTATGATTGTACTTGAATAGGACTACAAATGTTAATCATCACGAAACAGTCTTATAGACGCCTTGTTTTGTCAAATGCTAGAGATTATGAGGATTTCAGAGAGAACGGTTTTGAATAGTTTCTTGTATAACAGTTTGAAGATAAGGATTATGTTCACATTTCCTTTGAGTAGTGCCCATGTTAGGAAACTAAATGATAATGATTTAGATGCTTAACAGAAATATAATCAATTTTATCTTAATTTATTTTAGGAACGTAATCTATCTTTCTAATTTATTTGATTAGAAAATAGCTTAAGGCAATATTACGTTTGTAATTAAAGTGATCATTATCCTTATCTTGCCTTTTGATTCACTTGCATGTGTATCTTGTTCTGACATAAAATATCATCTTATATCCATTAAAACATTCATTGGAAGACATATATCTTGCGATTTTAAAAGGCTCTTTAATGGAGCAATTTTTCATTAATTTTCATAACAGGAACCAATCTAGGATTCTACCCAGACAAGCGAGACATATAATTCTCTAATATGTTTGTGTCTGAAATTATTTTTATAAACAATATGTAAATCACAAGAATAACAACGTTGTTATCGAAAAATACAACGGCTGCATAGTCAAAATGCTTAGCTCGACATTATTATATTGTCGTTGTTGGTCTTTATTATTACGTAAATATTGTTTTAAAGTTAATCAACAATTACATTTACTCATCTGTTTATCCTGTCATTTAATTCAATATTTCGTCGTCTTCATACCTTTGAAATGCATAAAGCACCACAAGCAAAAAATGGTTTAGAAAATTGTCCGATGAGTAACTGTTTTGAAATTATAATAGGACATCAAAAATACAAAAGCTTTTTATGAATGAAAAAAAAAACATTTCTGGTGCATAATGGGCATTTAAATCTTGTGGATTTCAATAGTCTATCTTTATGGCAACAGCTGTTCTCAAAATAAACTGACTTTAATGCATATATTACGTGCTAATACATAATAAGAAGTTTCAAAAAGAACACTTAATTAATGATTATGTATACGTATTAATTTGCAAACACTATTATATTATTTGTATATCATTAATGTGTGATATTATCAAACAAACTCTTTCAAAAGATACAACATTAGGAAACACAATCAAAAATTAGTCTTACAAATGTATATATTCATCAGCAAATACTCTTAGATAAATAAGAAATACTATGAATATCCAATTACCGTTCTGAGGTTCCTGCCTAAAGAAAGCAACACCATTTTCGTGATGTGTCTTAAAGGATACAAATATATCCATTGTTATATGACATATAGCTGCATTTTGATACAATTGTACTTAATTACCTTCTTGAAATTTTCCAATAATACGGGCGGTAATAACCACTAAATCTTCTGAAATAGCATTGAAAGTTGTAATGTTTATTCTGTGTTTGCATAAAATGAGAGAAACATTCTTTTCGGTAACATTATATCTGGTGTAGATCATCAGAATGTGAAAATCAATAAACAATTTTGGGTATTATGTAGCAACTCACAGCTGTACTCTCTTTAAGAGCAGTAAGTTTTGTGCTATCGCATAGTGGTTTGTTAACTTTGACAGAATATTGTATACAAAATTTTTTAATAAATTAACTAATTTTGAAATGTTATGTAGTTTATATTGCCAATTTTAACTTAACATGATATCAGAGAAGTAGATTATATGCTCATATTAAATGGTATATCTGTATTGAAAGGATTATAAGTAAATGAATAATGTAACCCAAGAGTATATCCAATGTTAAAGTTGTTTTAGATCTTGATAGTACATCATAATGTAAAATTCAATTATCATCGTCCGGGAGGATTAAAATCTATATCTTAGTTAGCATCTGATAAACTAAACTTTAAAAGCTTTAGAGTGTCAATTGTAACACAACATTTTTTTCCTATTAAGGATCGTTGAGTTAGTGTATAAAATAAGACTACACTTAAAATCATGAAAAAAGGGATTAGCTCAACATTTTGTTTTGAAAATACATTGGTGATACTAGTTTTAAAAAAAAGATGCGTTTATCACTTCAAATAAAAATAATAATAAAATTATTTCAGTCATATGATATTTTAATGGTTAAATAATAAACCGTTTTTTGTACGTAGTTAGTTCTTAATTATCTTGCATTTAAAGGCACAAGAGAGTACATTTACAGGGAAAAACGCATTAACAATTAATATCTAGTGAGCACGGGCCGTTGTTTGAGTGACTCAGAATGCCATGTAAATAAGATGACGACCATAACAGTCCGGGTAATATTATAATTCAATCATAACTTTTATATAATATCGCACTCGACGTTTGAAAGGGAACGAAATCTGGTTTTTAATATGTAAAACAAACAACGCCCCGCTGAATTACAGCATCGGATGTATATTTTATATAGCGGAAAAGGGCTGACATAATAAAATTCCCGACGGACATCGAATGTTTTTAAACTTGCACAAATGGTTTACATATTATGCAAAGTGAATGGACCTTAGCAAGTCAAGCATTGCAGATTTCTTACATTTTTGTATTTTATATGTGTACTCTTTTTTTTATATTATCATCAAAAATTAAAAAAAGAAGACATGTTTCCCGAGGTTCCATTATTTACTTTATGCGGAATAATGTTAGATTTTCTTTTATTTTGGACTTGTTTTCGATCAAGACATCAAGTGATCTACTAAATATTCACTTGTTTTTTTTTTCCGGCAACTTGCGAAAACAAAAGTAAACTATTGACATGCGAAAACAAAGGTAAACAATTGACAATTCTTGTTCTTTTATTGAAGTGAAATACTCTTTATATTGTTGTAAATACTTCCATCCGATATATAAAATAATGAAGGAACAAACAAAACTATATCTTGTTTAAATATCTTAATTTATGTTAAATAGAAATAAATATATTATTTCTCCAATATAAAAAGATACAATGACAATACATATCAACAAGGCAAGCAGGGTTAAAAGATCGCAGCCCTCAACACAACCCAGTCATACCAGCAAAAGGCATCGAACCGAATCGGGATAGGGAACAAGGGTGGGGAAAGCAGGGGAGGATATAAGTAAAGAACATAATAAATTACTAGATTAAAGCCAAAAGGGCCGCAACGAGAAACAAAACGACAAGGGCGGGCGCGCAAGGTGGATGGCGGTTGCGGCGTGGAAAAAAGGGCGAAAAACAGGGGCTATGGAAATTAAAAGAAAAGGTCAGAAAGTAACTATTTGACAACTTTAAATTGAACAATTATTTTTTGCCCGTACAACATACTATCAATATTTTATTTTGTAAGGATTACTTACAGCAAAAAAAAATATTTCTAGTTATCGTATAATAACAGGTTACCTGATTACAAAGGAAACTTAAACAAACGTTTTCGATTAAAACAATTACTAAACATTAATATTCCTCATTTTAAATCCCCCCATTATTATTTGTCAACAGTTACAAGGAATTCAGCAGGTATGTTAAAATATTTCCTTTGTAACATTCCTTTCAAGTAACACAAGATGAAGGAATTCATTTCAAAGATAAGATAAAGACTAGCTTTTTATTTGTATAATATATTGATACAAAGATCCCAATGGAAGAACAAAAAAGATTACTGTCTGCAGAAAACGTAGAATTGTACTTAGCTAGCTGATAAATGGTATGGCTTGACAGATAAAAAGTTGTTCGCCAGAATACAATCTGATAAAACACTGTTGTTTCGTTTTGTGAAGTAAATTGGAAAATATGTTATTTTTCATGTGTGAGAAAATGCGAGTATGACCCTGTGAATAAAATCTATTTGTTTTTAAAAGTATACAACTATTCATTGAATGTGACGAAATGTCGTATTGGTTAAAACAAATTTAAAATGGTACCAACGCTGATGCATAGTTTATAAGATAATATTTAACAAAAATAAAAATAAGTTACTCAAAATAATTTTCAGAGCCTACAATTGTTCTCCTTACAACTTTCGATATAAAACAATGCAACAAATATTAAATCACTGTTCCAGTGGTTCTTTTAATGGAACATGTATGCTTATATATGCAAACAAATATATCTCTTAATCAGTATTATTTTTAACAATTTATATTGACGAGACAAGATGGAGTACAATATGCATTTGGTATTCATATTTCGGACTCTGAAAATGAAAACAAGGCTTTATTTGAAAACAAGGCTTTATATTTTATTTAAAAAAACAAAACTCTATATGCTAGGGGGCGTGGACGGTAGTTTGCACGTGACAGTATCGTCAATGAACGGGCTCAATCAAACTGAGCCTGCAACATTTTCAAATTTGACGTTTTGGACTTTTTGTAAGGATTCATATTTTCTCTATTTTATAAGGTACATTATTCAAAGACATGTTTAAGGATAAGTGGTGATAAACGAACATTATACATGTACTTTTACATAAAAAAAGCACAGATAAACATGAAAAAGGTAATCTATTTATGATAACTTAATTTGAATAAACTTTTCAAAAATCCTCTAATCATTCAATTGTATCGGTTTCATATATATTATATTACATACTATGTTTGAATACATCGACTGATGTTTATTGTTTATATGTACTTTTTATATATTTCTTAACTTCTAAATTGTTTAAACATGGTTTACACTTAGTTCTTCCAGAAGGTTGTATTTCTCTCACGGTCCCTTCCGACAACTTATTGCGCATGCGAAAAGACTTACGTTTCATACGGGTCTGGTAAAATTGACGCTACACCGGAAACTTCCAAACGTTGGCTAGTCCTACAGGTATAAGGTTTTCAGTGTCCTGAAAAAGTAAAGCAAATCAATAAAATCTATATAAGTCTTTTACACTTATTCTTTAACTAGTCAAAAAGGCTTTAATGCTAAAAATTAAGCAAAGCGACTGACTATTACAGCTGTTTAAAGCGTGTTATTCTTTTTAATTCTTTATCCAAACAGAAGCTACATTTGAATGAAATTCTGATCAAGTAAACATTTAATGTGTCAAAATATTTCAAATTTCGACATTTCCTCAGAGAAGACAAAAGGGCTAACACTAAATATGTTTTTATTCGTTTACGGCGAAACGTTAACAGCTTCCGTGGATGTTATAAACAAATACATTGCTTAAATTAGAATTATGTAATATATTTAATAGAAGAAAACAAATTTTGTCAAAACACTGTTTGTAATGTTTGTTATGCATAAAACACTTGTGATTTATACTTTTTCTGTCTAGAAGTGTCTTATTACGTTGCAATAATAAAATTCAATATACAAGTGTGAACTCATTTGATGCACGACATATGTGATCAACAATGCAAGACAACTAAAACCAAGTGGCAAGGTACCCCGCTGCTCCTCAGAACGGACTTTGGAAGGAAAAATTGGCATTAAAAATTCGAATAGAAACCCAATTAAAAAAATAATGAGAAAAATAAACATTAAACCTTATGTTGTTTTTCTTGCTAAAACATGAATTCTGACTTTTTTGTGTTTAAAACATTAATAGAATACCAGTGTGTATAAAACACTTTCGCGAGCAAAATTGTCTCATTACTTTGAGATATAGCTAATTACTTGTTTTGTCGGATGCAGTTTCCGTTCTCATATTATTTCGTTCATTCTGCGAGGTGAAAAAGGAAATTACTGAGTGGTCATGAAGTATCAATTAGAGACAGATTTATTCTAGAACCAATAGTTATATTGTTCTCTCACAACAATTGATCCCGTTAAGTTTCATTTGCCTGACAATATAACGTTCTGACCTGCATGTTGTCAGCGTTATTGGAAGAAACTGATATAGTATTGAACGATGTAAACAAATTAAACATGTAGCCGCTCATCATATTAGTATTTGCAAATAAAGATAGCTTTCCTTTATTTAGTTTGAATGGATATTACAAATGTGTCCCATCCTTTAAATTTAGGTTGAAAATACACATTTGCGATCCTGTAATTATATAAAAATGCAATTTATGGTGAATATACAAAAGTCATTATTTAATTAAATACACAATATTACAATTACTGACATACATGATTCATTAGAGTATATATTAATAAATAAAAATACATTTATACCGGTAATTATATAAATGAATAAATACAGAAATGGATATATATTTTATAGCACAAAATGGCTTTGTTATTGTTTTGAATAATGACAGAGAAAGGCGTAAGGAGTTATGATTGGTTATTAGCCCGTGCAAAAGTAAAGCGAATTCAACGAAAAGAAGTTTTAAATACCAACAATTGCATATGACACCCTGTAAGAGTACCGTTTAAAACTGATATAACTTGCTCTGTGTGTGTATGTGTGTGTATTTAAAAATGATATAATCTAGGATAGTTTATTGGAAGTGTAACACATGGTGTTATAACACAGGGTAGATGTGGTAATTCATTTATTGTTTACATATACAGTCAAACTGAATATACAATATATCTTCTAAGTTCTCTATTGAAGTCAACTTTAATCAAGGCACTGAAATGACATAATAATAACAATGTTTGCACATATAATATATACAATCAATAAACATAGCATTTAATAAACATCTTATTACTATAGACATTAAGATCACTAAATGATTATAGCCTTTGTACTCTTATGTCTTACCAGTTAAACATTACATGTATAATGTTTACATTATTACAAAAGGTATAAATACCAACATACTCTTATACTTACAGATCTATGGGATCTTAAGCCTATTCCACAATAAACCAATGACAAATCATATCACTTCACATCACATACATCCTGTCTCACGTGATGGTTAACTGTGAACAAGATTTAAACATATAATACATGCTGGTTATAAAAATATAGAATTGAAAGAGAAAGTAAATGACTGCCATTTTGGAACATTCAACGCGCTGTAAAATACAACATTGCAAATAAACCGAATAATAAATAATCATTTCAGCCATCACAAAACTACCTTAAATACTTCTCACAAACACTTGGATAGCTCAACCAAATGTAAATCATATAAACAAGTTCAAATTAACAGAATGTTCTCTACATCAACCATGTAAACTCTTTTCAAAACCTGCACAACATTCCCGCCAAACTCTCGCGAGATCACACAGAAAACAAGAAAATAAAAGACCAGCAAGAACTTATCAAAACCTAAAGAAATAAAACACAGGAAAGAGCTGACATGTTTCATAATACTGTCATACAAAAATATGACCCTGCTACAGAAGTATAGGTTAAGTATAGGTTAATAAACATCTGCCAGTACAATGTAATAAATATGTATACCCTATGACACTATAACAATTCAAACATCACTTTCAAGTTACATGATACTCGACGTTACAAGGAGGAAGAACATCGGAATTTTAAAATAGGGAAAAAACGGAGGCATTTTTTTATGTATATAGCGGAAATGGACGTTATGAATTCTTGAAGGGCTTGGGCATTAAATGTGTTTTAGTGCTTCTGCAGATGTAACTACACTTATATTATATAGAAAGGTGCATTTATTCTATAATATGGTTTACATATTAGACAAAGTATATGCACTGTTGGCAAGTCCAGCATGGTTGTAGTTTTCACTCCGGGTCACGGCAGTAAGAAACATCAGATTTATAAGAGCAGTTCAGCCACTGCATCGTTCTTTGGCATGCTGCCTGTTTACCTGCACCTTCGCAAGGACTTGATAACTTCAATACATAGAAGCGCAGAGGTACAATGCCATTTGTTTATTCGAATTTAATTTAGTTCGATTGTGTTGGAAGCTATAAGCTTATTGAAACACTCTCGAAACCCGAACCAACCAGCACTAAGCGGTAAGTGTAAATTTTCTTACGGATACAACGGCTTGCCCCTAACGGGGTTTGAACCTACTAGTCCGACGCGTTTACCACTCGTCCACGCCGCCACAAAACATGCTATTAATATTTTATTTTGTAATGATTACTTACAGCAACCATGCCTCTGTAGCAGACTAATAAATGCCGTTTTAGATTATAATGTAGAAAGAAAAAATATTTGCCAAGATTTAGTATATTTGTTATTGGAACAGGTGTGCATACAGAGAACAATGATATTTCACCAAACTTGATATCTTATTATGACATGATACCTACATCAAAACCGAAATAACAACGGCAGTAAGGTAATTGAAAACGATTTCTAGTTATCGTATAACAGGTTACCTGATTACAGAGCAAACTTAAACTAAAACAATCACTCAACATTAGTATTCATCATTTTAAATCCCCCCGTTATTATTCGTCTACAGTTACAAGGAATTCAGCAGGTATGTTAAAATATTTCCTTGGTAACATTCCTTTCAAGTACACATGATACACAAGCTATGTGAAGCAATTCATTTGAAAGATAAGTTTGAGTCTTACTATTTATTTGTATAATATATTGATACAAGTGTACCAATGGAAAAACAAAAGAGATTACTGTCTGCAGAAGAGACGTAGAATTGTACTTAGCAAGCAGATAAATGCCATGTTTTGACAGATAAAAGTTGTAAGCCAGAAGACAATCTGATAAAACACTGTTGCTTTGTTTTTTGAAGTAGATAGGAAAATACGTTATTTTTCAAGTGTGAGAATATGCCATTATGACCCTGTAAATCAAATTTATTTGTTTTTAAAAGTATACAACTACATCACTGAAGTGTAAGTCTGAATGACCTATTGTTCAATACAAATGTATAAAAGCATCAACGCTTTTGCTTAGCTTATAAGATATTGCTTAACAAATAAAAATAAATTATTCAAGGTAACGGTTAGAATTTACAATCTTTTTCCTTACAACTTTGTTCATAAATCATTTAAAATCATTTAAAACAATGCAATAAGTATCAAATTCACTATTCCAGTGGTTCTTTTAATAGAACACAATTATATGTTTATATATTCTATTATATATATCTCAAAATGACTATTTGTTTAAACGATTTATAATGATGATACTAGATCGAGTACAGTAATCATTTGATTCACATACTCTGAAAATGAAAACAAGGCTTTATAATGTTCACAATTTATTTAATATAGATATTTCAGACACTGAAAATGAAAACGAGGTTGTACAATATGCATTTTGTATGGATTTGGTAGGAATGGAAAGATGACTCCATTGATAACATTGGATAAAATTATTATATCTTTTGGAACATAACGTTCACGTGGTTTAAACGCTTAACATTCATTTGTTATATTCCATAAGGTGTGAATTAAAACTAAATATCAATCTAATGTCGGCTGTTGATACAAGTCGATTTTGTTATTTTTTGTTATCTCGAGGTGTGAACCGTTACTTTAAAGTGGCTCTGCCAGCTCTGAAAAAGCATTTGATAAAAAGATGTATTGAAGCAAGTTATATAATATCAAATGAAGTCAGTGAAGATAGAGAATGATTTGGTGTTAAGACACTGTCGTACTAACATTTCATAACAACAGAAATGTCAATAATGATATAACAATATTATAATTCAAACAATACCTTGACAAACACTTAACCAAATTAAATATTTTCGTGACATTAACTTTATATTATACTCTTGACAAAGTGTTATCCCTCTGAAGTATTAATCACAACAAAATTACATGAAAGTTGACTCGGTTTGAACACTTAACAGTGTTGGAATATTTAAGTGTTGAAATCAATGATCCCTAAGGACCAGAAAAATAGAACAACACTGAAGTGCACTGAAGAGACATTTTTATAGTCTTTATCTTTCAGTTTTAGGATTTCATATCTCGATAAGTGTTCAATCTATTTTCTTTAAAGTTTTTGTTACTCAAAACATTTAAAAAAGTTTTATTTACTACGCGAGTTTCTTGTTACATGTAACAGATTTTCCACAATTCGCCCGATCAGTAACAGTGTTCGATCAGTTACAGTGTAACATCCAAAGTCACGAACGCCTTAAGTCCGGATATTTCTGGAATGCTGCAGTACGTTCCTCACGGTGACACAATTGACGCCAGGCCGGAAACTTCCAAACTCCGAACAGTCTTACATGTGTTCTGTTTTCAGAATTAACACTGTACTGAAAATTAAAACAAATCAATAAAATCTCTATTAGTCTTTAACACTTATTCTGAAATTAGCATATAAAGGTTAAAATAGATAAATACAGAATCCCTAAAGAAAGCCCAACACGGCAAAATTGAAAATGTTGCAGGCTCGGTTTGATTGAGCCTGTTCATGGACGGTACCGGAAAGGGCAAGTTACCGTCCACGCCCCCTAGCACCGGCTTAAGCAGAATTCAATATTAAACATGAACTAGTAAAATTTTGAATTTAGAAACATCCGCAAATGTGTTCATACGGCGGTTATTTAAGCATTTAAAGCTAAATGATTAAGCAAAGCGACTGACTTTAACAACTATTTAAAGCATGTAATTCTGCTTAATTCTTTGTCTTTTAACGGAAGCAACATTTAAATGATTTTTTGATCAATTAAACTCGAAACAGAGTCAAATTGTTTCAAATTTCGACCTTTCATCGGACGAGAAGAATGTTGTTGTTTTTTCAGTTAACGGTGTCATTTAACAACTTCCGTAGATATTTTAAACAAATAAATTGCTTAAATTAGAATTATACAATATACTTAATAGAATCGCATGAAAATAAGGAAACAAATTATGTAAAAACACTGTTTGTTTTATTTGCATGAAACGCATGATTTCGATTTTTTTTCTTTTGTTGTCAAAAAGTGTTGAAACGTTACAGTGAACTCATTTGATGCATAACATGTGACATCAACAATGCAAGACAACTTATAAAAAATGCCTTTGGCATAACCCAGTTATGTATGACCACTAGCAAGGTAACTTGCTGCTCAGAGAGGCACAATGACGTAGAATAACTCAAATAGAAACTCATATAAAAAAAATAAGACGAACAAACATGAAACATTACTGTTGTTCTTATTGCTACATCACAGTGAGTTTTTACTTTTTGTGTTTAAAACATCAATATAATATCATTGTGTATAATATATTTTCAAGAACAATATTTTCTCATTACTATGAGACACAGCTAATTACTTGTTTTGTCAGATGCAGTTTCCGTTCACATATTATTTCGTTCATTCTGCGCGGTGAGAAAGGTAATTACTAAGTCGCCATGAAGTACCAATTAGAGACAGATTTATTCTAGAACCACTAGTTATATTGTTCTCTCACTACAATTGATACCGTTAAGTTTCATTTGCCTGACAATATAACGTTCTGACCTGCATACTGTCCGCGCTATTTGAAGAAACTAATATAGTATTGAACGATGTAAACAATTTCAGCATGTAGCGGCTCATCCGATTGGTAATTGCAAAATAAATATCGATTTCCTTCATTACGTTAAAATGGATATTTCTAATTTGTCCCATCCTTTTAAAACTAGGTTCAAAATGAAATTAATTTGCGACATGAAGTTACTTTCAAATTGCTATGCCATGGAAAATACGGTGAATATGCTTATTACAGTAACTAATTTACATGCATATGCTCATTAAAGTAATAACTTTACACGCATTTAAAGTAAAAATTAATTCTGGCGTTTGATGCGATATATGACGCTCATTAACCTCGTTTGGCTACGTAATGTTGTTTAGGCAAGTGTATGATCAAATGGTTTCTTACATTAATGGTATATTCTAATGATATCGCATTGTAAATATATTCAACCCTTCCTCTAAAAAGAAGCACCAGATCAATGAAAAAAAACCTATAAAATAAAAAGGAGCTAAAATACACATTTCATCAAAATATAAGTTTTGTCCAAAATTCTAAATAAGATAATATTAATACTTCATATTCTACACAATACATATACAAGTTCTGTAAAAGTTTATATAACATGTATTTCAAGTTAAAATATTAGGCAAAATATATTTCTCCAAGGGTTTGTCTTGGTAAAGTTTATTGGATTAACATTCTCAACGTAAGATATTGTTTTATTTGATGTTATTATAATCCAAGACAAAGGCATGATTTTATCAGACATTAAGGTCACTGATAAAGGTCTTGGTAATTACGCAAGCCATTTCTTTTCAGCTTTTTAAATACATTTGGTTTACAACAAATCAGTATCTGTCATTTCTTGCACGCCAGAGATGTCAAAATTAGAGTTATTTGTCGTTATCATATGACAGATGTTTAGACGGAAGGTCGTATAAAAGTGTTTGACTGCACGTAAAATATACAGGGAATAACTAAATTTATTAGCACTTTAATTGGCCATATAAATTACAAACATAAATCTGAGAATATCATTGGATATTCTAAAATTAAAGCGAAATACGACAGAAAAGCGATAGTACGAATAATATTATAATCAATGTACATAATGGTATCCTCTATCTTTGCTTATGGTTTTAATAGATTATGATGAAACCTTGTTTTGGTTACGCCCCATATTGTTTTGAAATACAATTATAATGTAAAAACCTTAACACTACTGAGTGCCCTTCATAACTGTTTGAAATCACAGCTTTGAATTTGCAGAAGTAGTAACTTTTATTATTACATCATTAAAGAGGCACTGACCAATACAAAAATCGAAATAAATGCAAATCAAACAGTTTTACGTCGGCAAAGTATATGTTTGTAAAGATATTTCTTGTTTCCAATTTTTAAAATCTTTTTATTTTTATTTTGTCTGGAATTCATTTCGGTTGTCTTCACAAATTTACTTAACAGACGATGTATAAGATGTATTATAAATATTGTTTTACAATTCTAATTTGTTTATAGATTCTTAAACATTTGAAATCCCATAACCTGGAGTCCTGGTTTGTTCTAAAATCTAACTAAATTAATAACAACCTGTCAAATTTAGTGCCACTTTGGTTCTGTCTAGGGAAATAATTTAACCAATTTGTTTTAAACAAGCTATAGCTATTTAGAAATCGAAACAAGAATTGAGATTGCTGATCAAGTTTGACTCCAGTGTAATTGTATTGTTTGTTTTGTATGATGCAAAATGTCTCTCAAATTGAAGGCCAAACATTTCAAATTAAATATCAGAACAAAAATAAACATCTATTTATAAACACAAAGTTTATGTGTAAAAATATGTGTCTGTGTTCATATATGTATTTTATGATTAACCAAGTTTACTCAATCTGAAATTAAAAAGATCTATACATCAATAAAATGAAGTAATATGTCTTTGAACACTAATTAAAACCATATATTAATAAACCAAATAAGTAAATCTTCATTTAGACAAGCAATAATAAATAATTAGTTACCTTTAAAAGGTTCCGTTCTCATTAAACATACTTTCTTCGATTAAGTTAAAAAGAAACGGATCAATCTGCTTTATTATCAATTAAGTTAGAAAAGTGTCACTTCCGGGACAACTTGAACTGAGTAAATAAATTCTCATTCAAACTGAAATGTTACACAATAAAAATTCCATTCTTTTAGTGTTTCAATTATTGTTCAATTATACGAGAAAAGTCTCTAAACGAATCATTTAACAAGCTGGTCCTCACCAAGTTTTCTTTTGTATTTGTTTCCTTCATTATGTTTTTTTTATTTATCTCAATTTTATTGTGAAATGAACAAATATTATCTCTCACTGTTGTTTGTCCGTATCATATGACTCCACACGGTAATGTAAAGTTTTAACTATATGTCTTATTACTATCATTAAACTTTTAGACGTTGAAACAGTGTTGCAGAATGCTATTTTTCGAAAATTACCCGATGATGTCAAAAAAAACCCAAAAAAAACGAGAGCCGCAGGCCAAAAGATCAGTTATGATTCGAGGGCGGCGCGCAACGTCTTTAAAACCCATGCCGTGTCTTCAATGAAATACGCTGTCCCTACATCGACAAGAAGTAAGTCTGCGGAAATTTCATAATGGCTTTGAAATACCCTATTTTGTATTATCGATAGTATCAAATTTATTAAATATTAATAAGCACCAAATGAAGATCGACGCGTCATAAAAAAATATGTCATAAAAATCGAAAATAAAAAATGTCCAGAAGTAATTAATATGTAAGATAAAATGCATATACGGAAATGTTTGAGTTTTTAAATAAAAACAAATGCATTTGTATCTTCTTGCTATTGAATGTTAAATTCAATTCAATGTATATTGTATAAAAAATTTGGATTTCAAAGCGATAATATTAAAGTAAATGAATGCATCCATTTTGAAAACGGGATGATTAGTAAAACAAAAGTTGTCGGTAGGAGAGCGTGCTCGGCAACAAAACAAGTTCAAAAACTGCAATAAGTGTATAAATCCATATTAAAAATATTCACTTTCCTCTTTAGTAGTTTTAGAAACACAACCTTGAACGTGCAAAACTTAACCAAAGTGTCTCGCCAACACCGACGGCTGGTGAGTACATTAGCTCTCTCTATTCTGCACATAGTCGAGCTAAAATGCTTAAACTTCACTATTACTTCTTAAGGCCAGAATGTTAAATTTTATACAAGTTTGAAAATACTTTGAAAAGTAAAATAGATCTTCTGTGAATTGAACAAAGAAAACTATTAACACACTACAAACATCAACTTGAAATATTTCGACCCATCTAGAGGTATGAAACTTTAAACACGAACGTGTTTTGTAAATACAACAGCCTTCGGTCCACATTTTGTCAGCAACAAATTTTCCAAACTAATTATAATACAAATCAATAAATGAAGGCTACATGAGCTTTGGTGTTAACATCTATTTGGTGACCTTGCCCCAACTGACCTTTACTTCCATTCAAGGTAGAGTAATGTTCCTACCAAATGTAAAAGCCATCTCTCAATAAATAACTGTTGTACCTGCAAAAGTGTTAAAATCTATTTTTGGCAATTGAGATCTTTACCTTGACTCAAATGACTCCTTACTTCACGCGAAGGAAGGAAACACAGGCATGTTCCCAATAAAATATCAAAGCGTTCAGTTTATAAATAACGGCTGTATGAGCAAAAGTGTCAAACAGTTTTTTTAAAACCTGTGAGTTTGACCTTGACCCAGTGACCTCAAGCTTCATCAAAAGTAAGAAGACCAATAAAGGTATATATTTACCAGTTATTGGAGATACCATTAAAGAAATGAAATTGTTAGGAGAAAATTAAGATAAATTCAATTTGCCGAAATTGATTTTTCATAACAAACCCTATTTTGAAAGTGATTAGAAGGAAAATAACTGAGAAAATGGATAGCACAGATACATAACTTTGCAATATCATGTATTTTGTATTGATAAGTATTAAAGTGTAGAAATTATTGAGCTTTTAAGTACAGATAGAACTGTCTAGATGAACATTCCCTTTCGTCAGTTTTAGAATCTGTTGAAACTAAATTAAAGCAGCAACCTTACTACGGTTTCCCAACAGGATATAACATAACAATGACGAGTAGAACAAACAGGAAACAACTTGAGATGTTATATATGTGGCAACTGAACTGCTTGACGTCTATTTTAGACAATTCCGAAAGTCACGACCTGTTCTTTATTTCTAATCAAATTTCCTGTATTCCACAGAGAATTTGCGTGGGATTTTTAAAGTATTTCTTGAAGAAGACACAAAAATAAGATTGGTTAAGTATATATAATTATATTGTTTAGTAGGCCTGGTTGAAAGGCACTTTGATTCCAGTTTGTACTGTTTCATCTATTAACTATGACAAAACTAATTTTTATATCCAATATACAATTGGAAGCAATTAAATATTTAATGGCAAGATCACATAAATAACTTGAGATATTTTTTTTTGAGGTAAACAATTTAAAAATTGTAAGTAATCTTTGAAAAATGTATTGGATATATAATTAAATAAAGAAAAGTTGAACATAAAAATACAAACCAGATTTAATTAGTGAACTATTTATGTTATATAATGTTATATTTATAACTTCACAAAAATCAAAAGTTTAATCTGTCAAA
Organism: Ruditapes philippinarum; assembly: GCF_026571515.1. Classification (NCBI taxonomy): domain Eukaryota; kingdom Metazoa; phylum Mollusca; class Bivalvia; order Venerida; family Veneridae; genus Ruditapes; species Ruditapes philippinarum. The sequence goes on along the minus strand of NW_026866188.1, from coordinate 180,736 downwards.
AATTTCACTAAAAATAAAAGTGTTTATGATAAAGTTTAGATGAGATGATTAATATGTCACATCAGTATCACACATGTTTTTTTAATATAATATTTCTTTAAGTCTTAAAGGGTTTGCCTTCATTGAACGCCGCATTTCCTTGTTCATCTTGTTTATCATATTTTAAAAAGTTGTCTCGTACTTCACTTCAGTGTTGTTATATATTTCTGGTCTTCGGGATGATTAAGTCCAGCTCTTTTAAATGTTGAGAGTTGAGTTTTTCTAGGGGGCATGAAGGATGTTGCACTTTTTAATTATCCCTCATGTACAGACTCAATCAAACCGAGTCTACAATTTTCATGTTATTTTGCTGTTTTCCATTCTTCCGAGGGATCACTTTTGTTCTGTCAGAACTCATCCTTGTTATCTTTCGCCGTATAGGATGTTTTGGTTGTAATATTGGCTGCACTATCCAATGGTCGTCTATAAATTGGTTATATGCCATATAAAAGGTTCAAGCTTAGCTGACACTGCTTTACTGTGCCTAGACTTTCATATCTATATTTCTTGTGCAGATTGTTATTCTTCATTTAATGTTTCTTTGGTTTTACAGTGTACAGCACAATTTAGGCCATATGAATCCGAAGCAGGAAAGATGGTATACGCTAACCTCGGGTGTTACTTGACGCTTCATCTGCTTTGGCTAAGAGATGCACAGACTCAACCCTCAAAGGCTATCCCTCAGTCACAAGAGGTTCCACATTTTCTAACGCCTTTGTAAAGGTAATTGTGACAAAATATATATTCCGCGATAAAGCATTTTAACAGAATATTTATGACAGGGAAATGTAATAGTATTTGTAGTGTATTAGATTGTAAGTCAGATTGTAAATTTACCTAACGCTAGTCCTGGAGGATTTAAAATTATGTCGTATTTTACAGTTTGATAATCTAAACGTTAAAAGCTTCCGAGTGTAACTTTCAAAGTGTTTTATAATAGATCTTTTAGTTGTTACAAATGTTATATATTATTTTGCAAAGACAAAAGCGTTTCTAATTCATATATATCACATCACATAATTGTTCCCTTATTAGGTTTTGCGTTCATTAAACGCCGCCTTTCCTTGCTGATCATATGTTATTGTAATTAAGAGAAGAAAAAATAACAAAGCAACACATTTATCTTCCTTTGTTCAATCATTTATAAGTTTTTATTAGCTCACCTGAGCTTAGCTCAGGGTGAACTTTTAGGATCGTTGAATGTACGTCGTCTGTTGTCCGTCGTCCGTCAACACTTTTTCGTTAACTCTGTAGCGGTCATATTTTGTGCCTCAAACATCATCAAACTTTGTCAGGAAGCTTGTCTAGTTGATAGCTCGAATAAGTTTGAACATGGATCATCTCGGATGAAAAACTAGTTTACATGAGCTAAAAATAGAAAAACCTTGTTAACACTCTAGCGGTCACATTTTTAACTAAATCATCATCAAACTTTGTCAGGATGCTTGTCTAGGTAATTGCTCAGATGAGTTCGAACATTGGTTATCTCGGATGAAAAACTAGGTCACAGGAGCTTAAAATAGAAAAATCTTGTTAACACTCTAGTGGTCACATTTTTGACTCAATTGTCATCAATCTTGGTCAGGATGCTTGTCTAGGGAATTGCTGGCATGATTTCAAACATGGGTTATCTCGCATGAAAATCTAGGTCACAGGAGCTAAAACTAGTAAAATCTTGTTAACTACTTTTTTTATCCAAATATCCTGTAAATTGGTCTGAAAGTTTGTTCTGATGATTTCAAGGTCAAGGTCGAATATGGGTCACCTGGGGTCAAAAACTAGGTCATACTGCCCAAATATGTAAAAACCTTGTTTACATTCTAGTGGTCACATTTTTGATCCAATTATTATCAAACTTGGTCGGGATGCTTGTCTAGGAAATTGCTCGGCTGAGTTTGAACATGGGTCATCTCGGATAAAAAACTAGGTCACAGGAGCTAAAAATAGAAAAATCTATCTTGTTAACACTTTATTGGCTACTGTTGTGATCCAAATATCCTGTAAATTGGTCTGAAAGTTTGTTTTAATGATTTCAAGGTCAAGTTCGAATATGGGTCATCTCGGATGAAAAACTAGCTCACACCGCCCAAATATGGAAAAACCTTGTTAACACTCTGATGGTCACATTTTTGACTCAATTATCATCAAACTTGGTCAAGACGCTTGTCTAGGTCATTGCACGGATGTGTTCTTACATGGGTCATCTCGCATGAAAAACTAGGTCACCGGAGCTAAAAATAGAAAATTCTTGTTTACACTCTAGTGGCTACTGTTTTGATCCAAGTATCCTGGAAATTGGTCTGAAAGTTTGTTTTGATGATTTCTAGGTCATGTTCGAATATCGGTCACCTGGGTAAAAAACTAGGTCACACTGCTCAAATATGGACAATCCTTGTTAACACTTTAGTGGTCACATTTTTGATTAACCTGTCATTAAACTTGGTCAGAATGCTTGTCTAGGTAATTGTTCGGATAAATTCGATGGGTCAGGTTAGCGATCAAGGGCTATCATGGCCCTCTTGTTATTTTGAATGGTTATATGTTTAAAAAAATCTTTATGAGCTTATATAACCTGAACCGCGTGGCGAAAGTCGAACCGCAATCAAATACTGTATTAAAACATGTATTAGGTGTTTAAATTCAAACTTTAACAACATTAAACTAACGACCATGAACATACTCGATTAAACCGGGCCTGGGACTTTTACTGTTCCGCCTTTTTGGACGTTCTTTGGAGATTCTGTAACCTGGAGTAAACGTCAATCTTACATTATTATAAGGTAGAGAACAAAAACAATCAATGTTTTCCGTCGGATGGATTCTATAATAGTGTTATTTTAGTGCTTTTATCAAATGCTGGAAAACCGAGGAGGCGCTTGAAAGAACACAATTATATGAAAATTGAAGACTCGGTTTGATTGAAGCCTTTAAAACATTTTATCTCATTTTGCTGAAAAGTTTTCATGTAGATCTTTGAATGCTGGTGACTTTTAATGATTATTATTATATCAACAAAGTTCCAGTATTTTTTTTTCGTCCTATATTGGTAAGAATTAAGAAAATGCAAGATTTAGTATAACAGGTGCGTACTTTATCTCAACACATAAGAGCCTTTAGTTTATAGGTCATTGAACATTTTAAGTGTCATTGGTAACCTGTTTTTTATATGTTTTGTTCTTTTTTTAATTTTATTTTTTGTTGTGTTTTTAGTATTGTTTTGTCCTTTTTTGTTATTGGTGTTTTTTTGCTGTTGTTTTTGTTGCTGTTTTCTTCTGTTGCTGTTTTTTTTTCTTTCTTTAATACATCTGGGTGTAAAATTTCAAGTTACATGTACGTTGAAAGTGAAAGCAACGCCTATGTAGACGAAAACTTTACAACTAGTTTATTCTCTTCTACTCTTAACATCCGTTATGAATATTAGAAAAATATTGAAACATTTACGTACCTTACGTTTCAAAGTTCGCACGTTGAACGTAGATTACATGAATGTCTTTAAATATGTTGGTTATACAAAATATTCTTCCCAACATGTTTACATATGTTATTTAACAAAGCAGTTCCATATTAAATGTCATATATTGTAGATTCAGCTGGTTCACTTGCCACCTTAAATATTTATTCAAGGTGATGTATGAAGCTTAGTTTCACTGCATCGCTAGTCTGGTTTCAGTCAGCTGTCTTAAAACAAATACAAACATCAAAAAAAAGGAACTTATGTATAACTATTTTCTATTATTTAGTATTGTTGTATTTTTCAAATGAAAATAAATCGCCGGAAATATTTAAAACATATAAACTTTATTTGTTTATTATTATTATAATTATTATTATTATTATTATTATTATTATTATTATTATTATTATTATTATCTATTTATTTTTGCTATTTCTATGTTATTAGAATGGAATTTAAAAATACTAGGTATATAAAATTTGGCAGGATTAATTTGCATTACACGCCGGACACTAAAAATAGTAGCACACGACATACATTAAATTAACGCGTGTTAAGTGACAAACATGTGTTAACGGGAACACAAGGAAATGACATTTTGGCAACACACATTCCGTAACATATTAAGAAACAGCAAGAGTAAAGATTAAATCGCTGTCACAAGTCAAGCATCGGAAAAAATCCAGAATATGATGAAAGCATTCTTAGACAAACGCATGCACTATAATTAACAAAACCGAAATTCAATTATCATAAAAATGAGTCAGGAGAAATTGGTAAGCTTTTTTGTTTTATTTTTTCAAAAACATAAAAAATGAGTTAAATACGTTCATTAAACGTTTTTTTTTTTATTTTCTTAATCAAAGACAAACGAACCCTACTAAATAAAATTTTAATTTAAAAACATCCTTGACGACTAACGTTTCACAAAGTAATGAGCCTAATTTACTATCTGAATAACACAGTCTTGATGAATTCTCTATTTTGCATCCTCCCACGTTGGTAAAATTTGTAGAGGGTCAATGCACCAAACATCAAAACATCTTTCGTTCATTAAGAACTGAAGAAGCATGAAATCGTATTTAAAGCCCAAGCTAACGGGGAGAGGGTTTTGATTGGTCCGAGGGCTTCGACAGATTTCATATCATATCAAAAAGTGCCTTAGCGCTATTCCGGAATAAAAGAATTTGTTCAAATAGGTCCGCGTTTAGTTAATGTATTTCGTATGAAGAAACCATTGCTTGTTCTAAGCTTTTCACATGCTAGTGCGACATCATTTGATGAAGGGCATTTGACATGTTTTATATATAGCCACCGGGGCCTTGATTGCATAAAGTTAATTTTCTATTGCGCTCTGGGTCAAGCTCATAAAGAAAATGTGAACGACGAAGTGTAGTAATGATAATCTATCTATTTCTGCATGTTCCCCCCCCCGTTAATGTATACTTGTGTGCGCAGTATTTTAAGAATAATATATGTTGTTTTTATAAACGTTTACTAATACTTTCAACATTATTTCATTATGAACAAGTACAAAGTACATATTACAGTAACAGCTACATTGAAAAATGTTACCAAAAATTCCCAATGGTTTAATTTACAAGTGAAGTTCAATACTTCGATAGTTATCATCGGGTTTACAAATGTTAGCAAGACAACGAAGCACAATAAAGAAGCTGAACAGGGGAAACAACAAATAGAGGAGAAGAAAGATAAATAACACAGAGATATACCATTGTGGTAATAAAAGTGTTAATGAATCCTAGGTAGATTTAATTGGTTGTTTCACACTTGCCCTCTCCTGTGTTTCAAAATAACAACAGTATGCAATAAACGTTATTAGCGGCTATATTATCCCGCTGTCGTCTAAATTGCAAAAATAATGTAATTAAAATATACACTCATTTTTGTAATCCAAGACACTTAATATACATGCAAGTTATAGCCTAGCAAAGAAGCAGATCATGAAAATTCGTGTTATAAGAGTTTATTGAAACAAGAAGATGCAGGCTAGACAATTGCTTTAGGATAAAAAACAACATCGTTCAGTTATCTGTGATTCTTTAGTTAAAATCAAAGTTTTATTATTGATCTAGTGCATTCTTATGATTTTTAAAAAAAAGCTTATATAGACAATTAGATATTAGAAGGTGTTGACATCAGGTAAATGTCCTATCAATCATGCATTCAGAATTGTATTCATATGGTTAAATATCCATTGTTGTATCAAATTGTTAAAAGCGGACATTCAGGAATATGTGGTTCAGCTAATATTGAGCTGAGGCTTGAGCAGTACTCAATTTTCAACAATTAAAGATCCTGTAACACATTTTGATGGTTTGAAATCATAAATATGATGCTCAAACTAAGATTTATCAATATTGTAGGTTCCGAAAAACATTATTTATAATAAAAATATTACCGAATTTATCATTTCATGTAAATAAAGGGAGGTTGTAAAAAATTATTTTCTATAAAGTTTAAGTCAAATTTTAAAATAAGAAATGAATGCATATATTTTAATGAGTACTTATATTTTGCACAACTATTTGCAGTACATATTTTAAGTATTCTTAGATGTTTGAACATTGTTTTTTTTTTTGTTTTGTTTTGTTTTTGCATAATTATGTACATGTACATATATATAATATTACTTAGTGTGGTTTACCACTTTCATCTCAACATACAGGATCTTTAAAAGTGTTGGAACCAATGATCCCGAAGGACCAGAAAAATATATAACAACACTGATGTGAAGTACGGGGCAACTTTTTACGGCTGCCACACAGCACTTGATACCTGCTGTTGTGAAGTATACAAATCTGGACAAAAGTAGTTTACAATAAGTTTATATTTGGTTTACTGACTTAAGAGGCTGCATTACCATGGTTAACCATACCTTTAAGACGAAGCATGCAAACATAGGCAAGCTATTTGTATAGAATTTTAACAATTGTTAAGCTATAGTCAGTTAAATGTTTGGGTACTCAAAGCAATTCCATGAAAGGTATAATTTATAATCTGGCCATATGCGTTGGAAATAATATACTTTTAGAATGCAAGAGTCTATAACAGTATATCACATAAGTATACATCATAACGGCATCGCACTTAAACAGCTACAAAAGAGTTCTGAACTTCTTTTTGCGGTATTAGAAACAACTTGTGTGATTAAAGAAATGCCAACGTTTTGCGTTTTGGTGGTTTACAAATGTGTATTTTTAATACATAATATATTTTGGAAAATCGCATAGTTTTCTATGAATGTTTCACTAATCTTCGTTAAAGAAGAGACCGTGTGTCGGCATATATACCATGCGATATCATCAAAATGTATCATTAATGTTAAAAACAATTTGATCATATACTTGCACATCAAAACGAAAGTAATGGCTAATGAGCATCATAAATCGAATCAAACGCCAGAGTTAGTTTTTTTTACTTTACAAGCATGTAAATGAGTTACTATTGTGGTGTAGCCATGACATAGCAAATTTGAAGAAACTAATTGTCGCAAATTAATTTCATTTCGAGCCTAGTTGTATAGAAAACGATCTTTATTTTGCAATTTCCAATAGGATGAGTCGCTACATGCTGAAATTGTTTACATCGTTCAATACTATATTAGTTTCTTCAAGTAGCGCTGACAGTATGCAGGTCAGAACGAAATAGTGTCAGGCAAATGAAACTTAACGGTATCAATTGTAGTGAGAAAACAATATAACTAGTGGTTCTAGAATAAATCTGTCTCTAATTGGTACTTCATGGCGACACAGTAATTTCCTTTCTCACCGCGCAGAATGAACGAAATAATATGTGAACGGAAACTGTATCTGACAATTCAAGTAATTAGCTGTATCTCATGGTAATGAGACAATTTTGCTCTTGAAAGTACTTTATGCACAATGGTATTATATTGATGTTTTAAACACAAAAAGGAAGAACTCACTGTGTTGTAGCAAGAAGAATGTTAATTCTTCTCATTTATTTGATATAAGTTTTCTATTTGAGTTATTCTACGCCATTGTGCCCTTTTCCAAAGTTTGTTCTGAGCAGCAGGGTACCTTGCCGGTGGTCACATATGGCTGGGTGTGCCGAAGGCAATGTTTATTATTTGATCTCATGCGTATGTTATCAAATGAGGTCACGCAGATATATCCAATTTTATGATTGTAACGTATCAACACTTCTAGACAAATAATAAACTACTGTTCTATGTATTGCAAACATTGTTTTTCTACGAAATTTGTTTCCTAATTTTCATGCGATTCTATTAAATATATTATATAATTCTAATTTAAGAAATTTATTCGATTAAAAATATCTACGGAAGCTGTTATAGTTTCTCTGTAAGCAAATAAAAACATATTTAGTGTTAGCCCTTTTGTCTCGTCCGAGGAAAAGTCGAAATTTCAAATATTTTGACTCTGTTGCACATAAAGTGTTTCCTTGATCAGAAATTCATTTAAATGCAGCTTCTGTTTGGATAAAGAACAGCTGTTAAATTAATCAAAGCGACTGACTATAACAGCTGTTAAACAGAATTACACGCTTTTAACAGCTGTAATAGTCAGTCGCTTTGATTAATTTTTTAGCTGTAAATCATTTTATTCTTGTTTAAGAATTGGTGTAAAAGACTAATATAGATTTTATTGATTTACTTTACTTTTTCAGTACACTGAAAACCTAACACCTGTAGGACAAGCCAAAAAGTTCGGAGTTTGAGAGTTTCCGGTGTAGCGTGAATTTTGCCAGACCCGTGTGGAACGTTCGCCTTTTCGCATGCGCAATAAGTTGTCGGAAGGGACCGTGAGAGAAATACGACCTGTTGGAAGAACTAAGTGTAAACCGTGTTTAGAAGAATTCAGAAGTTAAGAAATATATAAAAAGTACATATAAACAATAAACATCTGTCGCTTTATTCAAATAAAGTGTAAAATATATAATATATGAAACTGATACAATTGAATTATTAGAGGATTTTTGAAAACTTTATTTAATTAAGTTATCATATGTAGATTACCTTTTTCATGTAAATCTGTGCTTTTTAGGTAAAAGTATAGTGTTAGTTTATCACCACTTATCCTTAAACATGTCTTTTAATATTATAAAATAGAGAAAATATGAATCCTTACAAAAAGTCCAAAACGTCAAATTTGAAAATGTTGCAGGCTCAGTTTAATTGAGCTTGTTCATGGACGGTACTTTCACGTGCATACTTTCGTCAACGCCCCCTAGCAAATAGAGTTTTGTTTTTTTTAATAAAGCCCTGTTTTCAAATAAAGCTTGTTTTCATTTTCAGAGTCCGAAATATGAATACCAAATACATAGTGTACTCCATCTAGTCTCGTCATTATAAATTGTTGAAAATAATACTGATAAAGAGATATATTTGTTTGCATATATAAGCATACATGTTCCATTAAAAGAACCTCTGGAACATTGATTTAATATTTGTTGTATTGCTTTATATCGAAAGTTGTAAGGAGAACAATTGTAGGTTCTAAAGGTTATTTTGAGTCATATATTTTTATTTTTTTAACATTATCTTATAAACTAAGCATCAGCGTTTGTGCCTTTATAAATTTGTATTAAACAATAAAACATTTAGTCTAACAATTTCAATATATTGTTGTAACTTTTAAAAAACAATATAAGAAGAGTTTTTATCACAGAGGGGTTTATATGAAAAATAAACCGTTCTTTTTTCCTATCTACTTCAATAACAAAACAAAAATGCTTAATCAGATTGTCTGCTGGCTAACAACTTTTTTATCCTGTCAAAATGGCATTTATCAGCTAACTAAGTACATTCTACGTTCTCACTGCGATTTAAAGAGGTATCTCTGCAGACAGTAATCTCTTTTGTTTTTATATTGGAACACTTGTATCAATATATTATACAAAATTTATAGTAAGACTCAAACTCATCTTTCAAATGAATTGCTTCACATAGATTGTGTATCATGTGCTACTTGAAAGGAATGTTACCAAGGAAAACTTTTAACATACCTGATGAATTCCTTGTAACTGTAGACGAAAGTTAATGGGGAAGATTTAAAATGAGGAATATAAATGTTTAGTAATTGTTTTAATTGAAAACGTTTGTTTAATTTTGCTTTGTAATCAGTTAACTTGTTATTACACGATAACTAGGAATATTTTTTAATTACCTAACTGCGTTAGTTATTTCGGTGTAGATGTAGGTATTATGTCAGAATAAGATACCAATTCTGCTGTCATATAATAGTTGTCAGTATGAACACCTGTTCCAATAACAAATATACTAAAAACGTGCAAACATTTTTCTTTCTTCATTATAATCTAAAATAAAACACATTTATTAGTCTGATACAGGGACATGGTTGTTGTAAGTATTCAAAAAAATAAAAAAAAATACTTAAAAGAAATTTTTGAGGGGGCAGCTGGCCCCGGGGGGTTAACGCGTGGGACTGGGAAAATCTAAGGTTTATGGCCTTTGTAGGTTCAACCCCGTCTTTGGAAAAACCCTGTTGTATCCTTTGGAAAACTTTACACAAATTTGTTTTACTGGTTTGCCCCAGGAACGGTTTCGGGGAGTTTTTAAAAAATTAAGCTTTTTAGTTTCCAACACAAGGGAAAATTTTAAATAAATTTGAAAAACCAAAATACTTATGTACCTTTGCGTTTCCCTTATGTATTTGAAATTTATCAAGCCCTTGGGAAAGGTTTAAATTTAAACAAGACAACTCCCGAACGTAAAGGTAAAAACTAAAAAATCCCCCCAACGATGCAGTGGCTAAACGGTTTTTGAAAATCCAATTTTTCTTACTGCCGTGATCCCGAGTGAAAATTACAACCAACCGTATAACCTTGTCTTATATGTAAAAATAATAGAGGGTAAATGCACCTTAAATTATTATTTAGTGCGAAGCACTTTAAAAACACATTTAATGCCAAAGCCCGTCAGGAATTTATTACGTCCATTCCCGATATATACACAAAAGTATGCCTCCGATTTTTCCCCATTTTAAAAACCCGATTTTCTTCCTCCTTGTTACGTCGAGAGTGATGTAATTTGAAAAATATGATCAACAAGGAAAGGTCGCGTCAGTGAACGCAACCCCCATATTGTCCGACAACATTGACCTAGCATGCTTGCATTTCACCTTGTAGTCGGTATATTCCGTAAACGTTACGATCTACTTTTAAGTCTATATGAATATAAGTATCCAATTGTTAAAAATGGCCCATCTCCTTTCACCGCCCTTGTGCCCTCTCCAGGTTTTGGTTTATTTCAGCTATTTCTTTTTTCTTTACCACGTCTAAAACACCGTAGGGGCGTCCGTGGCCGAGTGGTTAAGGTCGTTGACTTCAAACCACTTGCCCCTCACCGCTGTGGGTTCGAATCCCGACAGGGACTTTGGATTCTTTCATGTGAGGAAGCTATCCAGCTAGCTTACGGAACGTCGGTGGTTCTACTCAGGTGCCCGTTCGTGCCTGAAATAATGCACGGAGGGGCACCTGGGGTCTTCCTCCACCAGTAAAGCTGGAACGTCGCAATATGACCTATACTGTGTCGATGTGACGTAAAACCCAAAACAAACAAACAAAATCTAAAACACCGCACATCAATGGCGAGTGAAATTAGCAAATATATCGATATATTCGATAGAAACTGGCAGTGTTTATTCAAATGACCTTTACGCAAGTTAATGAAGTGCCAAGTGCCAGGTCAATATTGTTGGACAATACCGGGCAGTATAATTGCTGAGTCATGCATATCAAAACAGTGTAACAACGACACGTGCTCATGTGATATGATCTATTAATGCAAGTTTATGTCCAACCTTCTGCAAGAATAAAAACTTATTTATGTAAACGACATTTAACTCTAACCCTAACGACGTACAAAAAGCGTTTTATCATTTAACCATTATAATATCATATGACTGAAATTTGTTAATTATTATCATTTTTTCAGCTGATAGGATAAACGCAACTGTTTTAAAACAAGTATCATCAGTCTATGGATTTTCAAAACGAGAAGTAATTGTTAAAATGACGTTGTTTTTTTATTTATTTATTTATTTTTTTTTTTTTTTTAGTTGTTGTTTTGTTTTTTCATGATTATATGTGAAGTCTGTACTAACTAAACGTTTCTTAATAGGAAAAAAATGTTATTTTCTCTCAACGGTGTTACAATCTAAAACTTTTAAAGTTTATTTTTTTCAGATGCTAAGATATAGATCTAAATCCTCCCGGACAATTATTATTGAATTTTACATTATGATATAGTATCAAGATCTATTAGATATATTCCTGAGCTACATTATTTATTTACTTATAATCCTTTCAATACAGATACACCATTTAATATGAGCATATAATCTACTTCTCTGATTGCATGTTAAGTTTAAACTGGCAAGATAAACTAAAAAGCATTTCAAAATGAGTAAATTTATTGAAAATATTTGTATACAATATTCTGTCAAAGTTAATATATCACTATACGATAGCACTCAATTTATTGCTCTTAAAGAGAGTACAGCTATGACTAGCTACATAATACCCAAAACTGTTCATTGATTTTTGTATTCTGATGATCTAAACCAAAATGTTCTGTCATTTTATGCAAACACAGAATAAACAAAACTTTCAGTGCTATTTGAGAAGAAATAGTGGTTATTACCGCCCGTATTATTGGAAATTTTCAAGAAGGTAATTAAGTAGGATTGTATCAAAATGCAGCTATATTTGTCATATAACAATGGATATATTTTTGTATCCTTTAAGGCACATCACGAAAATGGTGTTGCTTTCTTTAGGAAGGAAGTTCAGAACGGTAATTAGATATTCATAGTATTTCTAATTAATCAATACTTCTGCACTAAGAGTATTTGGTGATGAATATATACATTTTTAAGACTAATTTTTGTTTGTGTTTCCTAATGTTGTATCTTGTAAAGGAGTTTGTTTGATAAAATCAAACATGAATAATATACAAATAACAGAATAGTTTTTTGATTTTAAGTAAGTCAAACGTTAAAATAATCATAAATTGCGAATTATAAAAAAACATTCAAAAAATGTCCCCTTTAAAAACTTCCAAATAAAATTTTTAAAAATTTTTTCCCCTAAAAGGGGTTAAAATTAAGAAAATAAAAGAATTAGTAAACTGTTGCGAAAAAAAATTCTCATTTTAGTGTTTGGTAAGGCACATTTTTAATGCATCGTAAATCTTTTTTTGCTTTTTTTTATTCTTTTTTTTGTATTGTTTTGTCATGTTTTGTTTTTGTTTTTTTTTTTTGTTTTTTTTGTTCTATTGTTGTCGGGTTGTTTTTGCTGCTGTCGTTTTTTGTTTTAATAATGTTGTTTGATGTTGTTGTTGTTTCTTTTATTAATATGTGTCTAAGATTTCAAATAATAATAATGCATGTCAGAAAAATATTGAAATATTTACATTTCAAAGTTCGCACGTTGATTAATGATTACATGTATATCTTTAAATTTGTTGAATATAAATGAATATAAAAAATACTCTTCCCAACATGTTAACATATGTTATTTAACAATATAGCTACATATAAAATGTCATATATTGTAGATTCAGCAGGTTCACTTGCCACTTTCAATATTTATTCAAGGTGATTTAAGAAGCTTATTTTCACTTCTTCAGGAGTCTGGTTTCAGTCAGCTGTCTAAAAACATCAAAAGCAAGGTACTTGTGTGTAAATTTATTCAATTATTTTGTATTTTTGTATTTTTATTTATTGATTTTCCTATTTCTATGTTGTTAAAATGGAATTTAAACATATTAGATACATGAATTGGCACGTTAAAATAGTGATAAACAGAATCCCTAAAGAAAGCCCAACACGGTAAAATTGTAAAATGTTGCAGACTCGGTTTGATTGAGCACAAATAACACGAATGTGACAATGAAATAGAGATAAACAGAATCCCTAAAGAACCCCAACATGGCAAAACTGTAAAATGTTGCAGACTCGGTTTGATTGAGTCTGTTCACTGGAAAGTGCAAGTTACCGTCCACGCACCATAGCACCGGCTTAAGCAGAATTCAACATTTAAACACAGAAATGGTGAAATTTGAATTCAGAAACATCCGCAAATGTGTTCATAAGTTTGCAAAACACGCCGAACACTGTAAAAAATAGTATACGCCATATATTATATTCAAAAACAGAAATATACAAGGGATGACCGGAAAGTTCATATACTTTTTTATTTTTTATTGTATAACACTACATATGTTGTACAAATTTTGTCAGCAAAAATATAATTAATTATCTAACGAAGACATTTATCAAAAGTTACTGAACTGTGACTTATATTTGTATTTTAACATATATACCTCATCATGGAGCACTTTGACAACGTCAACGGCGTCAAATTAACTTCATGTTTACCCGCTTGTAAATTTCTTCCGATTCCAACAGCCATGATACCTGTCTGGCGTATACTAAATGCATGTTATGTTGCTTTTACTTTATGATGTTCATATTTTAAATCAATATTTAAAAACAAAAATGTCACTGGTTCTCATATTGTGTGAGATGTCTGTCTTTTTCAAAGGTTGTTGTAACGCAATTTACGATATTTCGGCCATGTTACTTTTGGTCGTCTGGAGCATTTCTTTTACCATATACTGTCATCGCCACTTCTTAATCTTGTTGAATATTTAAAAACAAGTTGCCTTAATCATATTTTGGTTGGTTTTGTTTTTAAACTAAACATTCAAATCTCAGTTTGTGCCATATTAGCGTTGCTATGAGGTTAAATATCATTATGTTGCTCCGTCCGTGAATTTGACGTCAATTTTGCAACACAAAATTTATGCACCTTCATTGCCTATAACCGTTGTTTGCGTATGACGTCATACTTTTCACTAAATATCAGGTAATAGTATCTCATGATGTCACAAAAATAAAACGAGAGTTTGCGTTAAAATTACTATTTTAGCGACTTATTATTCGAGCAGCTATCGTCATGAAATCAAAGTGCTCCGTGATTCGTTGATCATGTTGCCATGGTGATCGGCGCTTTGCGAATATTTCTTTCATCATGTTTTCTCAATTTAGAAATATAAAGCAGATAAATATTTGAGCAAAATATTCAGTCATCATATTGATATGACTGCTTATATTAACTATATAGCCTTGTCTACGAACTTTCCGGACAGCCCTCGTGTAAAGTGACAAACATGTGTTTACACGAACACAAGAAAATTACATTTTGGCAAAACACATTCCTTCAAAAATTTAGAAACAGCAAAAGTAAAGAAATGAAAGCAAAACTTAATTGCCGTCACAAAGTAAACAATTGACAAAAAATAAATTCAAAATAAAATGAAAACAATATGAGACAAACACATGCACAATTACTAACAAAACCAAAATTCAATTATCATACAAATGAGTCAGGAGAAACTGATAAGCATTTTTGTATCATTTTTTCAAAAATAAAACTGAACCGCTCTATCCTTTTTTCACAACATAAAATTAGTAAATTGTTAAAATTTACTTTATCAAAGACAAACGAACCTTATTAGATAAAATTTTAATTTAAAAACACCCTTAGATTGACGACTTAACGTTTCACATAATTTGCCTAATTTACTATCTAAATAATACAGTCTTGATAAATTCTCTATTTTGCTTTCCTCCCCCGTCCGTAAAATTATAGAGGGACACTTTATGCACCTTTTTGGTTTATTAAGTTCTGTAGAAGCATGAGGACGCATTTAAAGCCCGAGGGATTTAATTTGTCCGAGGGCTTTGGTAGATTTCATTTTATATAAAAAGGTGCCTTAACGCTATTCCTGCTTAAAAAGTTACTGGTATTCCGAGTTTCTTTATTTATATTTCGTATAAAGAAACCATTGCTTGTTCGATGTTTTTCACGTGTTAGCGCGACGTCATTTGATGAAGGGCATTTGACATGATTTAAATAAAATTAATTATGGTTAACAAAATCAACAAGGAAGGGCTGAATCCACGCTTATAAATAAATGTGAACGAAATCGCGTGGACATGATAATCTGTCCGTTTCTGCATGTTTAACCAACTCCCCCACCCCGTTTATGTATACTTGTGTGCGCAATATTTTTACAATAATATATGTTGTTTTCTAATACCTTCAACTTTAATCCAATATAAACCAGTACAATTTAATGAAACCGTCTGTTCAAACATATTGAATAAAAAGGTACAGAAAAATATAGCAACACTGAAGTGAAGTACGGGGCAACTTTTTACAGCTGCAACACGGCACTTGACACCTGCTGTTGTGAAGTATAAAAACCTGGAAACAAAGTGATACCCTCTGATTCATCACAACAAAATTACATAAAAATGCAGACTCGGTTTGATTGAATCTGCACATGAGGGATGATGTATAAGTGCAACATCCCTCACGCCCCCCTAGCACCGGCTTGAGCAGTACTCAATTTCCAACACGTAATAGTGCTTGCATCAATGATCACGAAGTACCGGAAAATATAACAACACTGAAGTGAAGTACAAGCAACTTTTGACAGCTGTCCCGCGGCACTTGACATCCGTTGAAAAAGGAAACAAACAAGGAAAACAACACAGAGACATATAGTTGTACCGCCTCCGTGGTTGAGGGGTCAGAGTTGATGACTTCTAATCAAGTTACCTCTCTGCCATGGGTTCGATCCCCGGGAGATGCTTTGGTAGTCTAGTACTGGTGTAATTCTCCAGGGACGATGGTTAGGAAACAACCTGCCTATAAGACTGAAATACTGTTGGGAAAAGGCGTACAATGAAACAAACAAACAAACAAGCATATCGTTATGATACGAAAAGTGTTAATGATAATTCAAGGTATATTAAATTGATTGTTTCACATTTTCTATCTTCTGCGTTTCAAATAAATTCAATATAAATAAAAGTTTATTGTTGGCAATATTATCCAATTGTCTTCTATATTGCAATAAAAATGTTATTAGAAACGAATACATTCATTAAGAAATCTAAAACACTTAATTTGCATGCAGATCACAGCCTAGCAAAGAAGAATCAAATTAATGAAAATACGAGGGTTGATCAATATATTCGTGGACACACTCCGTAAATTATATTTTCGGGGAAGAAAAATAAATATGATAATATTTGACATTTATTCAATGATTTATCAATTTGATGTGTAAGTTTCAGGTGAATAATCAGTATATTTTATCAAAAATAACAGTTTTTAAAAATACATGTATAGCTGATCGCCGCAGCTCATACGCAACTTACGTTACGTTGTGACGTCGGAGTTACATCTTCTCAAAAAACTCACCCCCAACTTCTACACAGCGTTCATGTCTGTGCACCCACTGACTGAAAATGTTCTTATAAAATGAATTATCAAATGAACGCAACACTGACAATGCCCTGGACTGTAAATCATGGAACCCGGTAAACTTGTGTCCCTTTAACTCTGCCTTCAATTTTGGAAACAACGCAAAGTCGCAAGGGGCAAGATCCGGAGAGTAAGGCGGATGTTCCAAGACCTCGGCCCCTAGCTGGATGGTGATGGTGGTCTGGGTCTCCACGGCTCGATGGGCTGGAGCATTATCTTGGTGAAGAATTATATTTTCAAAGTCCGCGTAAACATCCGGGCGTTTTTTCCGTATCGCCGTAAGCAGGTTCCGGCGGATAACCTGAAATAGCAAAAACACCAATTGTTTGCACAAATGTTGCGTGATTTGTATTACTACTTTAGTATTTCTTTATTTGCTATTCATACTGTATATAATATTTATATTATTATAATTATGTTATATTTTATATATTTATTTAGTTTTTGTTCTTACCTTCGAGTAATAATTTGCATTGACCGTCACTCCTAAAGGTACAGCATGGCACAGCAGAAGACCTTGGCTGTCGAAAAACACAATAAACATGTGTTTGCCCATCGATCTACTGGCACGAGCTTTCTTCGGTGGCGGGGAATCTGTGTTCTTCCACTGACTACTCTGTTGTTTCGTTTCTGGATCGTAATGATATAGCCAAGTTTCGTCGTCTCCTTCTATCCTCGTTGACTGCCGATTTCACTCTCAAAACGTTCGTATCGCCACAAGTTTCGGTTGGTCTACCGCATCTCTTATCATCCTGAAGTTCTTCTCTACCGTCACGGAAGCGTTTGTGCCACTTGTAAACTAACGAACGAGACACATTTTTCGTTCCAGATGCAATTTCCATGTTTTTTTTAGTCTGCTGTGGCGTCATGCCAAGATTTACACAAAACTTAATTACTGCCCTCTGCTCCAACAACGTCGCGCTCCTCTCTGGCGTACACACCCCTGTCTCCATTGACATCTCTAATAAACAATATTAATCGTAGGCGCTTGTTTTTTTTAAATGTTCTATAAACGTTTTGAAACAACGTTGACGTCATTTTCGTATTATAAAGAAGCGCGCCAAAATAAGGACATTTTTTTAGTATTTTAAAATGGTAAGTTATAACTTTTTTAAGCTGCGGCGTTTGTACGGCATAGGGTTGCTATGGCGATAAATATAATGTACAAAATGAGAAAAAAATTAAAAATCTCAATATATTCGTATTTGCTCTAAATTCTTCTCCTAAATAGCGAAAATTCTTTATAATATCTTGATTAATTATTAAGTTATTAATAGTGTCCACGAATATATTGATCAACCCTCGTACATGTTATAAAGAGTTCATTGAAACAAGAAGATACAGGATAAACATGAAAGCAAGACAATTGTTGAATAATAAAAAATTCCATTCACCTTATCCGTGATTCTATAGTAAAAATGAAAGGTTGGTGCAAAATCGTCAAAAAGTCATTGATCTAGTGTATGCATATGAGTTTTACAAAATTTATGTTTAAGGGTGCGTTGACATCATGTAAGTGTCCTATCAATAATGTTTTTAGAATTGTATTCATGTAGTTAAATATTTATTGTTGTATACAATTGCTAAAAGCGGACATTTGGGAATATATTGAGTCTCTACATGAGGGATAATGAATACTTGCAACATCCCATGTGCAAAGCCGCACATTCATAACAAGAGGACTAAACATGAAAACATATGCAAGCTATTTTTCATAGGATTTTAACAATTGTTATGTTAAAGTCAGTTAAACCTGGTTCATAAATTATTTGGATTCTCAAAGCAATTCCATGAAAGGTATATTTTAATCTGGCCATCATTTATTTTTGAATCTATTTAAGTATATTACATAAATATATATAATAAAGGCATCGCACATAAGCAGCTACAAACGAGCTCTAATTTTCCTTTTTATTGTGGCATTTTGAAACAACTTGTATGACCGAGTTTGAAATTAAAGAAACGCCAATGTTTTGCGTTTTGTGGTTTACAATTGATTCCTTTATTTATGTCCAAACCAAAAAAAAAAAACAACGCTCTAGAGCATATACCAAAATAATCAGTTCCAGTATGTTTACTTGAGAATAAATTTATTGTAATTAAAGTAACAATTAAATGTTGTTAGCAAAATTTCTACAAACTCGTTGAAAGTTACATTAATTTTATATTAGAACAATACAGATTTAAAACGCGTTAACTTAGTTTTTGGTTTTGAAACATTTTAACGAACAAAGAACTTAAAATGCACATTTTTACGTATATAAATTGATTAAAATGCAATATTACCATTTTGATCGCCTAATACTACAGCTGTCGAATGTATTCTCCAATGAAGACTGTTGTTTTGAAGACTGTCGCTGATTATTTAACGATTAATTTCAATTCACGACTTCAAAAAATTTTGAAATACAATGTCCGATAAAGTGAGTGGTCTACATGTTTTTTTCTCTTATAATACCCTACTTTAAAGACACATTTCTACGGACAAAATGTTTAATTTCATGTTTGATAAAGTAATGTTTACGTTTATTAAGAACCCAAAAATGTTTTGGGAAAATTCCATTTTTTATTATTTTAAATAAAAGTTACATCATATTTTGTCCGGTAATAAAAATAAAAATAGATGCCGAGTCAATATAATTTTCCGCTATATTCCCGTTTTAGAATATCCTTTTCCCGAAATGGAAGTATTAATCCCGAAATTGCATTTTAATTGCATTTATGTTCTCTGACGGGCGGATATCATATTAAACATGAAATTACAATATTTTGAAAGAAAAAATAGTGTATGGTAGTGAATGCATCTTCCATTATCTGAAGTAAAGAACATTTTAAGTACACAGCATTATATATTGTCGTAGAGTCACTTAATAACACGACAAACCCTTTACAAAATTACAGGTTAATATACATAATAACAATACCTTCATAGTTTACCTTGGTTATTATTACATCATTTTTGTAGAACTGTATTACATTGATCTTGTGTTATAACGTAGTTTTTCCCTGATGCTTATCTATTCTCATTACAGAAGTCAATGTATTACTTTCTAATCAGTATTTTCTGTCGGTATTTTTCCGATCATTGTCAGATAACATAACGCATTCCAATAAAATCTTCTCTCTTTGGTTATAGCACCAACTAACAAGTCGATCATTATAAAAAAGGATTTATTCATTTTCTGCAACAAAACGTATAAAACTTACTTTATTACTCGTACTATGCTATAAAAATACGATTTTCAGCCTGAAAACATTGATAATTGTGCTTAAAATGTTTCAATTTTCAAAATGTAGATGAAGTAATTGAAACAATCAATACAAGTGATAGTTCTATGATTAATAGAAACCGACCCGGTGAACAGACTTTATCAGTACAGTTCCTGTTTAAATATTATATTTATGTCAAAGAACAATACTCCTTTCTTCTCAAGGTATGTTCTGAATTATATTATAGAGATATAAGGAATTCCTAAAGAAAGCTCAACAAAACAAATTGAAAATGTTGCAGGCTCGTGAGCAAAATTTGCATCATATTTTTTAAGTTCATGTTTTTACAGTAAGAAGTAAATTATTAAAATAAAAACAAATTGAACTGAGTAACCTTTTTAGAACAGGCAGAATACTTTTTAGCTCATTTTCACGGGGTTTTATTAAGAGATTAACATCTAGGCAAATCTAAATGAAAAACATTAAATTGAAAAAAGGAAATGTTTTATTAATGTAGATATAATTTGAATTTCTATGAAAAATGTAACACTATGTTGATGTGCATTTGCGATGTGCGACTGCATAATATTAACTACGAGTTTGACGCAAATATCACAAAATTCTTTCGACTGAAACCGTGTGAGGCGTCTCAAAGGTTCCAAACCTTTGGTGGTATGCATTTTGTTTTGTTGAATTCGATTTTTTGTCAAGTCATATACATATCAATATTTGTTCCTCTGCCATAACGACGAAACAAAGGTATTTTGTTCTTTAGAAGAAAGCATAAATTTAGTAATTTAGTGTATAATAATAAATAGCATCGCCGAATGAAAAAATAATTTGACATAAGGAAGCAAAGCGTAAACAAAGTGGTATTGTGACTTCGTTCAAAAAAATATATAACCGTATAACTTTCAAAAATGCAAAAGAAGCTTTTTAATAGTTAAATAATTACTTTTTTGAAACTTTAGCAGGACACCAACAACTGAAAGGTTTTTGAGAAATGAAATTCATATTATTTTTAAAATAGAGAAAATAAGAATCCCTAAAGAAAGCCCAACACGGCATAATTGAAAATGTTGCAGGCTCGGTTTGATTGAGCATGTTCATGGACGGTACTGTTAAGTGCAAACTACAGTCCACTACCCCTAGCACCGGCTTAAGCAGAATTGTACATTTACTATGAAGTGGTACAATTTTGAATTTGGAAACATCCGCAGATGTATTAATATGGCGGTTATCATGGAACCTTCAATGTGGCACGTAAGTGCCATTCCACAGAAAGCGGCATATGGTCCCCAAGTAAAAAATGCGTTAAGCCTCTGTTGCAATAGCTAATGAATGAAATGGTATACAATACAAAATATTTGCTTCATGTGAATTCACTGTTTATAAAGAAACAAACTGGGCTTATATCCTGCAATATCAGTAATAGTGTCCGTATATATATTTCCTCCACAACAGGATAAAACGTTGCATTGCCAAAATTCAATTACAGTTAGCTATAGATATTTATATCTTTAACCAATTATAGTTTTGTTTTACTCTAAGTTTTGTCTCACCGCGGTTGGTTTTTTACAGTTAATTCACAAATGCTCAAGTACGTTAAGTTTATTTAAACACATAAGGAAACAAATTTCAAGAATTGTGTACTTTATTTGTGCATTTTAAATAAGATTTTGAAAATAAATTAAATAAAACAAATGTATTGTTCCTTTTTAAACCAATATTCGGAGACACAAATTAGAATCAGCCTTCATTGTGCCCCTGTCTTTGTACCAAGAGGATAAAAACCCTCAGCACAAAAGAATCGACTAAATAAGTAGTATTTTGAAAAGCCAATTATAGTTCTGAATTAACATTCTTAAAGAAAAAGCACCACCAATTCCCCGATGTGTCCTAAGTAAGCTCGTGATTTAATTCTACGACATAATGAAGTGACATATTTACATAAATAGATTGTCATCGAATACAGAATAGCACATGTCTTGTCCTATTTCTGGTGTCTTAGAAATTATTACTATCTGATATTACAACAATTGACAGTAACTAGGTTGTTATCTCAAGTAACATGCAAAGAAAAAGTTTTTGAAAAGGAATTGAGTTTTTTTTTCATTTTCACGGTGTTATCAGCATAAAAAACAATTTTTTTTTTGTAAGCGAAATTTCAATGATAAGAAAACATATCCGATTAAAAGTTCCTACAAAATGTCAAAGATATTAAATCATCAATTTCAGAAATATATTAAGTCGTGAACCCAACTAAAAATCATAAGAAATATTTGCCGAAGATTCATAAAAATATATATAATTATATAATAAAGGGCTTATTTGTTATGGAGTTCTTTAATCAGAAGAAACAAGCGAGGTTTTAGTCACGCGTTAATGGCACTGGTCAGCTGAGCACTGCATACTTTAAGTATAACCAAAAAATTGCAACGTTTACATACAGACGAATGTCTGTTTAGATCTGCGCAGTTGTTGAAATTAAAGGGGAAGCATAACGACACAAAAATTTCATTACGTCGTACTAGTAGTATTCGTTTTATGCTGAGACATGACGGGTACCCTTAAGTCAATGTCGTATTGTGCCAGGAATCTTATTTATATATAGACAGAGATGACACGCTTGTAAATCCTAATGCCTTGGATATTATTAATTCTGTCCCAACTAAACGATATCTAAACTTTTAATATGCAAATGACTAAGTTAAACAAAAAATATCATAAATGAGCATAAACATATAGTATACATGTATATAAGCCATAAACAGCATCACGCCCGTTACTTAATCTACCCAAAATGAAAATAACACACACACACATGTGACATCGCCTTATCATATAAAAGGCGGCTATTAAAGTTTTTGAAGCCGCACAACACTATTCAAATCCCCTCAAGAAAAAGAAAAAAGAAAATATGTACATTTAAATTTCTTCAAAACCAACTTATTTCCTAGTTTCTAAAAGAAATCAAACGGATAGATTGAAAAATTCAGATGTTTTATTACAATCCAATGCAAAACCAATGCGTTTTGTTCCATTTGAAACAGTTCCCCTTTAGACCTTTGCTATTTATAGATGAACGTTAACGCATGATTTAATCTTAGCCTGGTTCCGCGATATTAAATGTCTGTAAACTACAGAAGGTTTCACAGTCCATTATCTGTATACGGAGATAAGAGAACATTGTTTATCCATATGAGGAAAATCTAAATAAAAAAAGTTTTGCAACAAAGCATGAAATCTTAAATTTGTCCAGTAGCGTAAAGCTGATGAATGTGAATGTGAATTTAATATACTTTTGTTTTTATTGACGACTCGCAAAGTTAATCGTGTCATTCCGCAGTAAAGCATGAAACTTTTGCAAATTTCTAAAAGACTCGGGTGCTTTGCAGACGAATTAACTCAATACCCATTTTTTTCTAATACATAATGTACTCGAGACGCACTTTGTGAGTTACAACGACATGTCTGAATGTAAGTAGGGCAGAAAATCAGATACATATAACGATTTGAAGAGTCATTCTTTAATTAGAACGCTTAAGATATTTAGTATCTAGTATCTAGTATCTAGTTAAATCTAGTATCATACGTGAAAACAAGCCACGACAGTTATAATTGGATGATGTCGACATGACATATCTATATCTAGGTAGCAGATAGTAGTTTAACAAGTTGTTACAAACAAAATATAATAGGTCATCATATAAATGTTCAAACTGAAACACATAGATTAACCTTTTTTTCAATAAAATTTTATGAGAATATATCACTATTTTTATTGCTTAAATCTGTATTTGAAATACTTATGGAAACTGTGCCAAGAGATAAATCCTTTAAACGAAAATGCACCACATTAGTTAGAATGATAACATTGTGTTAGTTAGAATGATAACATTATGTTAGGTACAATCATAACATTGTGCTGGTTACAATGATAACATTGTGTTAGTTAGAATAATAACATTATGTTAGTTACAATGATAACATTATGGTAGTTACAATTATAACATTATGTTAGTTACAATTATAACATTGTGCTGGTTACAATCATAACATTGTGTTAGTTACAATAATAACATTATGTTAGTTACAATGATAACATTATGTTAGTTACAATTATAACATTATGTTAGTTACAATTATAACATTATGTTAGTTACAATTATAACATTATGTTATTACAATGCATCATTAGCAACATGGAATCTGACACTTTTTTAATCATGTCCGGCCTTAAATGCAAACTAATTGCTTCAACCTTATGTTTCTAGATTGTTCAATCTTTATCTTAACAACAACAACAACAAAATGGAAGAAAAATATCAAGTTAGTATTTTTCATCGTATAATTGTATAATTGATCAGTTGAAATACACAACAATACAAAAAATTAAATATATCGAAAAATGTTTCATATATCTGATGTTCGAATTATTTCAGGACAGCTGACTATAACTAGATAAATTTATGAAATCGTTTATTGTGAATTTAAGCATCTGCTACATCTAAATAAATATTGAAACTGGCAAATGAACCAGCTGAATTAACAATACAAGACAGTTGACCTTTATTATATTCTTAAGCATGATGGCTTGTGTTTCATAAAGATAATAAATTATTTGCATATATAAAATCATATTTAAAACAATTGCGTAAAATAAACGTGCAAATGTTAGCTTAAAATGATACAATTTCTTTTTATGTGCATTGTAACAACGTAATCACGGGTTTTTGTTGTTGTTGTTTTTGTTTTTTGTTTTTTTCGACCGGAAGCCTTCTGTTTTCGGTTGGACTTCCTGTTCAATTCACAAGGGTAGATCTGACTATATTGTTCATTGGTCATTTTGATATTACAATCTGAAATATCGGAATCTGATTGACCATTGAAAAATAAGCAAAATAGCATTAAGGATTTTTCTGACAGGTATTCGCGTCTAATTTTGAATTGATCCAAAGTAGTTCGTTCTGGAAATGAAAAATATACATTTTTAAGTTCTTTCACTATCAAGTTAAATTTGAGATACTTAAGTTATGTTTAACTAAGCTTTCTTCTACACATTATAAGTTCCATATTACCATGCAAACTCCTACAGATTTTTTTTTAAGTTGATTTAATGAGTTATAAATTTAGTCAAATACTAACGAAACCACCCCTTACAATTACGTACACGATCCCGTTTAGTCATTCACATAAAAATAGCGAAAAGCAAACAAGTCAACGAACTATATCCGGTATTATTCAGTTATTTGTGAAGTGGATATAAAGTTTATACTTTTCATGTTTTTTACATATTGATGAAGTATTTATTTAACTGCTAACTGACTGGTTTGTTTATGATAAATGTTTGTCAAAGATTTTTAGATTAGAAAGCTTACTTTCTGTTCTGTTATTTGATTTTATGTTTTTTCGTTATTCCCAAATGTGTTGTAAATCTGTTGATTCGGGTATTTCGTATCAATAAAATGTTGTCATTTATAAACTTTCTATTGAAATTTCAATTTGATTAGACTTCAATTACTTAAATGTTTTTCTTTGAGCTTAAACGCTATTCATAACAATATAAATAAAAGAATTGCATGATGGTAAACATGTACTGAGATGAAACATATTGAGTACGAAATGAATTGTTTTGTTTGTAATTCTTATTAACTTCTTCTTTACTTTTAAAGATTTTACTTCGGAATTCAGACTTTACATCTTGCTTCTATTTAAAATACTTTGAATGTGCCAACATATGCATACGATTTTAATATTTCAAAACTTTTAAGCAAAATTCAATTATAGGCCCAATATTATAATCCTTAAGATTCCATTTCCATGTTCCTGAGATAAGATATGCAAATAAACCAATTTTAGTCCGCCGAGTATCTTCTTGTTTCTATTCACTTGCAACTTAGTAACAGAATTTAATTCAACAAATGATTATGAATAACAAATTGCTATTGATCGATTTTCTAGTTAAAATAACACAATATCGATGGTAAATATAATGTAGTAAATATTGAAACTGTAATACCCAAAAGACAAAGTTCTACGGAAACAATTGAAAATGTATAATATTGTCAGATTAGTCTGAATGAACATTTCTACGGATGTTTCAAAATTCAGGGTAATACGAGATATGACACAACGGCTATTATATGCAAACACGATAGCCCGCAATTAATAACATAGTAATTTTTCCAGTTTGTGAACTCGTTTATCAAACCTTGATTATCACTAACGGTCCATAAGTAAGTTTTATGTGATAAATCAAACGCTAAAAGCTTAACAGTGTCAGGTTCGACAACGTTCTGAGATAATATTACTTTTATGTTTAAGCATTGGTAATTTTGTAACTATTGTTATGTGTTATAATAATAATAACCAGATTTATAAAGCGCCCTTTTCATGCAAAGCACGTTCAAAGGCGCTGTACATAAAAAGAATAAAAGAACAATCACAAAAGTATAATTGGATAAAACGTAAAATATCAAAGAAGATACAAAATGAAGGTAAAAAAATAAGATATACCCGTGTGCTGCAACACACATAAAACGTTTAAAATTTCTTATAAAACCGGTTAAACTTACAGACTTGTGTAAATAACAAGAAGTAGGTAATTGTAAAAAGATGAGTTTTTAAAGCTTTTTTAAAAGACGAGAGAGTTTTTAAAGTCACGTAGATCTGAAGGTAATGTGTTCCAAAGTTTTGGTACTGCAACTGAAAAACATCGATCACCGTATGTTACAGTTCTGGAACTTGGAACATTCAGTAAAACCGGTCAATGTAAAGACCTTAATTGTCTTTGAGGTATGTATACTGTTAACAAGTTTGTACTGTATTGCGGAGCTTCTTCATGAAGGGCTTTAAAGACGTGTGTGAGGATTTTATAATCTATACGTCGATGTATAGGGAGCCAATGAAGTTCTTTGAGCACCGGCGTGATGCTGACATACCTAGTTTGTTAAGAACTGTCTTTGAGGAGCCATGTAGAAGGTCATTACAATAGTCCAGTCTCGATGTAATTGAATGATTCACCAATGATTTTGCCGCATCGTCAGTAAAATATTGCCTTATTTGACCAATTTGTCGGATGTGCATATAGCATGCTCGGGAGACACTGTTCACATGAGTATTTATTTTCTAGATGAGTATCAAGCATAGCACCTAGGTTTCTAACTTTCATAGACGGCTTGAAGACTGATTCCCCCACTTTTAAGGAAATATCTTCAGCTTAAGCAGAATTTTGTTTAGGAACGAATACAATTAACTCTGTTTTTTCAGCGTTAAGTTTCAGCAAATTGGTGTTCATCCAACTGACAATTTCGTTGAGACAAGCTTCGATTTGTTGAAATGTTTTGATTTGGGAGCTGTCATCTTTTAATTTGAATGCCATGTATAACTGTGAGTCATCAGCATAAAAGTGGTTATGTAGTTGATGATTTCTACAAATCGAACCAACAGGTTTTGTGTACATGACATAATTCTTTGGTCCAAGCACAGAACCTTGTGGAACACTATACTTCATTTCGACAGGATCTGAGAGCTCACCATTGATGCAGATTGGTTAATTTCATGGAGTTGGTGTAATTCAAGATGCTTTTCAATTTGGGTATCAACAACCTTTTCCAAAACTTTTGAGATAAAAGGTAAATTGGACACGGGGTGGTAATTTTTCAGAACATTCGGATCAAGTCCAGGTTTCTTTATCAAAGGTCTAACACGCGAGCTTTTTAAAGAGATGGGCACGTATTCTTTCTCAATAGATTTGTTAATGATTCGTGTTATAACACCTATAAGTTCTGGTAGGCATTCTTTCAGCAACCAAGTTGGAATTGGATCCAGTTCGCATGTTTTGTAAGGTGATTGAGCGATGATCTTGGAGATATCGTCTTCCATGATTGGAGAAAACTGCAGTAGTTCCGTCTCACCAAAAGGCTGCTCGAGATCGTTAAAAGCATACTCTGTGATTCCTTTATGTTGAGATATTATGTCGGATCTGATTGTCTCAATTTTGTTTCTAAAGCTCTGTGCTAGTGCTTTGTCAGATTTGCCGGACGGTAACACAACCTCACATGATTCACCCATTAAGCTTTTAGACTTTTTGCATCGCGACCACGGGACTCTACTTTCTCACTGTAATAGTTAACTTTTGAATGTTTCAATAGTTTGTTTACGTAAGAGCATTGTTTTCTATATATTTGGTGGTCTACAGTCAATTTAGTATTCCTCCACTTTCGTTCGAGCATACGTCTGAGATGTTTGGCATTATGCAATTCTTCAGTGAACCAGGGACAAGTCAGACGAAGTACAATAGTTTTGGTCCGCAAAGGTGCGTGTTTATCAAGAATCGACTCAAATTCACTGTTATAAACATCAACAAGCCTATTAATGTCTGGTATGTTAGATGCACGCTGAAGTATGGTAGATGATTCAATATCTCTTCTGAATTCACTAATATTGATTGATTTGAGCCGTCTAAATTGCACAGTCTTCCTAACAGGAGCGGGTCTAGCAGCCCTTGCATTGAAAACAATAGCAAAATGGTCACGTGAAGTCTTCTCATTATTATCGGGGAGTCCTGGGTCGGTTATAACGATATTTGAGACAGTATCATCTGTGTCTCTCGTGATGATTACATCGAAATATGTCAAGCAACGTGAGTCGATTCTGTTACATGTTGCTGCATTCCACAAGAATCTAATACACTTGTAAATTTGGCAGTATCGGCACTAGAAAGATTATTAAGGTGAAAGTTAAGGTCACCAACAATGATAATGTTTTTATCTACTGAAGCAAGCTGGGCGCGAAATTAAGGCCATTCATTTTCAAGAAACGTACTGGAATGTAAACCGTTTTGTTTGTTCGGAGGAGGTCTATATACAACCGCTAGGCGAAGAGAATAGCTCTTTATGGTGATATTGCAATCCATGTATTCAAAGGTTGTGACCAACATGTTGCGACTGCTCTCCTGGAGTTTAAGGCCAATGGATGTCTTGTATATAATTGCAACACCCCCACCACGGCTATTGCGAGGTACATGACAGATTTTGTATCCGTTTGGAACGAGTTCTGCAATCACCGGTTTATCACTAGCAGTTCCAAAATTCTGGAAGCAAAGTGATCCCTCGGAAGCATTAATCACAACAAAATTACATAAGAATTGCAGACTCGGTTTGATTGAGTCTGTACATGAGAGATAATGAATAAGTGCAACATCCCTCACGCCCCCTAGCACCGGCTTGAGCGGTACTCAATTCTCAACACTTAATAGTGCTGGCATCAATGATCCCGAAGGACCAGAAAATATAACAACACTGAAGTGAAGCCAAGTTTCAGTCAATGCCATAATATAGAAGTCATTTGTCACAATGTAATCCGAAATGGAAAGTGCTTTGTTTTTCACAGATCTTGGATTTATGGAACATACTTTTATATTAGTTTAACCTCTACACATATGTACATGGTCAAAAATATTTACCAGATTCTCAAGATTTGCGTACTTTTTAGACTTCAGATTTTCATTATGTGCTATATAATTAGTAATTGTAGGTATTTCCTCAGGACGACTTTTTAAATTATGTATGTGAACCCCTTGGTTTGTGTCCCAGGTACGCCTCTGAATTGATTTTCCATCCCTTACACCTCGTACTCTCTTCCACTTCAATAAATCAAGCTTTTTCAGTGTTGACAATACATGGGGATTAGGAATAATCGGTGATAATTGTCCAATGTCGAATAAATCAGATTTGTTGTATTGTATAATCCTTGGTATGTACACATCCATTAGTGCCCCAGGCCAAATACACTTGATAAATCTGCATGTATATATGAAATTATAGAAATATTTAAAAATCCACAATTTCCTTAAATCAACGAAATTATTTCAAACTTAAAGTACGTATATCCAATCTTTGTACGTTCATACATGTGCACGACAAGTATCACAATAATCCATGCAGTATTTCACTGGTTTTATGGTAAAATATACAGAGCAAATTTTTTGCAGCCTACACCTGGCGCACACAAAATATTGTGCAGATGAAACTAGATATTTGTTTATCTTGAATACACCTTTGCTTAAGCCTGCGTCACATTACACTCGAAACAATTATAGTGATTATATTTCAAGATACAACGTATTCATAATTATGTGCGAAAGTTGCTTATACTCATCTTGTTTGCATTAAAAGTCAAACCAACATTGTAAGGATTTATCAGTGACTTTCCAGCGAGCAATAATGGGATCCCGATGAGAACCCTGGTAATTACAGCCGTTTCCGTCAATAATAACCATTGAAATGACAATACTGTGGTTGCACAAAATTTAGTCTATATATAGAAATACTATCTTTCTCACACTCTGTTACTTATGCATATACAAGATATAACACAGTTACTCACACATATCATAACTGGAATTATTGTCTATGATAACAAAAGCATACGTCTTAATCGAATTATTGCCCTTTATGAACTAAGTATGATAATTTCTTTAGCTCTGATTGGCATGGAATTTGCATCATTTCGCTACGATTGACAATACGAAGGCCTTAATTACCTGCTCACAGATTCAGTTCTTGGCGTATATAAGCTAAATACGTTTACATGTATTAACATATATGATGTTCTTATCGTTTCAACTGTGTATTTTATTATTCTTTGTCATTTGTAAAATCAATGCAAGAACATGGTTTTTATCATTACCATGAGACAGAGCTGTTAATTATTTGTATTGTCAAACGCAGCTTCCGTTTACAAATTTTTTGTTCATTCTGTGAGGTGTAATAGGAAATTAAGAACTCGCCATGAAGTACCAATTAGATACATATGTATTCTAAAGTTGATTCCATTCAAGTTGTTTTATTTGCCTGGAAAAAGTATAAGTTCTGGCCTGCATGCTCATGACAGGAAACAAATAAAATACTGAATGGAGTTCACGAATTTAGTCATGAAATGTTGCAAGATAAATATATTTTCTTCGTTTATTTCAAACGATAAGTGTTGCTTCTTTACATTGCTGATTTTTAAAAACAAATGGAAAAAGAAGAAAGTAATTTCCGTTTAAATGACATTATGCCCATCCGAGTGCAAATTGTGAGTGTACAGGTTAATTTATATATTTTACAACGCAAAAATAGTCAATATTCCACGTGACCCTCGGACATTTCTATAAATTTCGTTCGGACTGTATCGGAAAAGTTCAGTTTAACTTTTAAGAAAAGAGGGGCAGTCTTTTTGTAATTGAGGTGGTTTAAGAAGATGTTTCATAAAATGTTTTGAAATACATTTTCAGCAAACAAACAAGTACACGTCCACGTTCAAATCCTATCAGCTGAACATACCAGGAGAGAAATTGAGACTACAGTTTATGTATGTTCTCCGAGATAATGCTGATTTATTTAACATTAGTTCTAAATAAACATGATAGTACTATCTTTAGTAAACACAAATATTGGAAAACATTTCTCATGTTGATAATCCCGACAGTTGTTTATTCTACAATAATAGTAAATCTCTAGCTAGAGATAACACATTCAGTATTTAGATTATTTATTATTCCAATGATATAAACAAGTATTTACTTGTATTTGAAACAATAAATAAATATCACTAGTTTATAACAAGTTCAAGTTCAAATTTTATTTGCAAATCGGCAAATTCTTGCCTTTGGCAATACATACAAAACATATACATACATAGATCTTGAAATATAGCACACATAACTACAAGATACATATATAAACATTTCAAATATCAGTATTCGTTTTGAAATTAACAAATAACAAAGTAGTGTTAATAATATATCATTAATTTCGTCTATATATCATTTGTTCCATGGTATTAGATCGTAAATCAAAAGCTTTGTCCAAGTACTTACTTATCAGTAATAATCTATGTTTATTATTAGATGACATGATATAATAAAACTTATTCAGTGTGGGAAAAGATGCATTACGAATAAAAAGTTTTCTTAATTCTGAATAAAATGGACAACAAAGCAGGAAGTGATATTCGGATTCTATCATGTTTTGAGTACAAAGTTTACATATTCTCTCACTTCTGTTTATACCTATATATCTGCCAGTTTCAATTTCTAGAGAATGGGAACCAAGTCTGAAACATGTCAAACGTTTTCTTAACTTGTCATTTTGTATTACATTTAGATATTCCTCAAAACAAAATTTTGATTTGAAATTCCTTAAATAAAAGAGTTTTGGCATGTTATTTATTTGCTCATGCCAATTTTGTATAAATTGATCTCTAAGGCGTTGTTTAAAAATTAAGCTAAAATCAGAAATAACATTATAGTTATCTAACAAATATGAAAATCCTAACTCATTAATAATAGTATGAGCTTGCCTAGCTCAGCATTTATTATTTCCATTAACACATTGATCTAAATACATGCTATATATCGGCGAATGCTGATTATTTTATTCCAAAACTTTAAAGATCTTTCTTTACATAAAATTGACAAAGGAAATTTACCAAGTTCTCCATAGACAGCACAATTAGGAGTTTGTTTTTTAACACCAAGTACATATTTATAAAATTTTATTTGCAGTTTATCAATATCTTTATATTTGTAAATTCCCCATACATCTGAACCATATAACAGAATTGGAGTTATCAGACTATCAAAAAGGTGCAGTTTAGTTTTTACATCTAGCTTTATTCTGACAAAAATACCCAATAGACTGTTATATGCTCTAAGGCCTTGCTCTGCAAGAGTCTTAGTTGCTTCAGAAAAGCTACCCGTATAAGAAAATTTTACACCTAAATATGAAAAATTATCAACAATATCTACAAACTGACCATCAATGTTTATACTAAAATTATGTACAGATTTCCTTCTTTCAAAAACACAAACTTTAGTTTTATTAACATTTATTTTAAGCCCCCATTTTGACGAATAACTATATACATTATCAACTTGAGCTTGCAAGCTCTCTGGACTTGTAGTGAAAAGCACGATATCGTCTGCAAAAAGTAGCAAATATTTAGACAAGAGTTCAAGGTCGCTATTCGACATTTTGTTAAGATCTATACATTTTTCAATATCATTTAAAAAAAGAATAAATAGCAGGGGAGATAATGGCTCTCCTTGCTTTAATCCAAGAGTTACATCGAAAAATCAGACAAATTCATAAAAGCATTAATTTTTACACATGACACTATTCGTCTGGAATAAATTGCCTTTAACATATTTATCATTTTACAACTAATACCAGTATCTAACAGCTTAATCCATAACGCATCTCTTATAACTGTGTCAAAGGCCTTTTCATAATCAATGAAAATACAATAGAGTTTAGAATTTTTTGCTAAAACTTTCTGAATTATGGAATGAAGAATAAAAATAGCATCAGAGGTTGATCTCGAATCTCTAAAACCAAACTGAATATCGCTGAAAATTCTCTCTGACTCACACCATTTATTAATTCTATTGCGCAATATCAACGAAAAAATTTTTGCCAACAATTTACCAAAGTGATGCCCCTGTAGTTCGAGGGATTATCATGATCACCTTTCTTATGTATTGGGACAATTATCCCCTTACACCATGAATCGGGATAAACACCTGTTTCAAATATTTTATTAAAGATAACGGACAGATATTTACTTATAAAATAATTAGCATCAATGAAAAAATCCGCCACTATATTTTGATAATCCGCACTTTTATTTCTATTTAACGATGAAATTGTTTTAGAGATCTCATCTATTGTTATTTGGGTATCTAGCTGCTCGACGTGTACAGGTGAATCACGTGACTGTGAAAAATCGTCTGCATTAAAGCGGCTGTGTTGCGTATTGCAAATACGCGAAAAATGATCAACAAAAGCATTTAAATTTTGACAATTATTGGCTTTCGATTTACTTTTATACTTATTTATATATTTCCAAAATTTGCGGGGAGACGTTTTACACATATCTGAAAGATTTAATTTCTCCTTAGATTTATATAAATATTTTGCATGTCTCTTAACCCTTGCATACTTAGTTCTGCTTGTCAAAAATAACAACATATTTTCATTAGAACTGTTGAAAGCAAAATTTCGTTTTTTGCTTAGAAAATCTGATTTAGCATTTCTGCATTCATGATTAAACCATGGCGATTTTCTATTATTTTTTTTGCTTATTTTTATGAAATGTTTTACCATGACATTTATAAGATATATCATAAATCATTTGAGATAAAGTGTTTATACAATAGTCAATATCATTTTCACCTGACATTAGTTTATCACATATATTTTTCAAAACACATGTCTATTTTCTTCCAGCAAGTTGCAAAAATTATTATTATTTTCAGTATTCCATACAATTTTATTTATTGGTGGTACCTTGTATATTTTGCTATTACTTTGACTATAACTTAATGAAAATGAAATAGGACAGTGATCTGAAAATTCTGTCATATCCATAACACATACATCGTTCAAAAGAGGAAAAATTTCGAAATCCGTTAAAAGATAGTCCACTGTACTCATAACAGCTCTGTTTCTAAAATTTTGAATGAAAAGTACAAAAACCTGGTTTCTAAACGCCCATTAGCTATGATAATTTTATTTTCTTTGCACAAAGTTAATAATTTGTAACCAAAAGAATTAACGTGTGTATCGTTGTTTGATCGCTTCGGAATATCCTGGATCTCGTCGGTCGGAAGCGCAGTGAAACGATCTAAGTGAATGTTCTCTACATGGTCCAGCCTCTCACCCGTTCAAGCGTTGAAATCGCTCATGCAGAAGACTTGACCAAGGTCACTATATTTACGAATATCCTCATTTAATTGCTCAAAAAAGTCAAACTCGAAAAGTTTGGAATTTACATCTTTATAAACATTTGAATCCTCAGGTGGAATGTAACATGTACCTAAGTAAATATCTGTTTCACATCCAAAATGCTCTTTTTTTAATTTAATCCAAACGATACCTTTTAAGTTTATATTTACAATCTCAAGCTTATTTACCAAACTATCTTTATAATAAATAACAATCCCTCCACTACTACGTTTCGCTTTTGACTTACTGTTAGGTCTAGGACCATGTACATAATCAAAACCATTAATGTTTAAATTTGTAAGTTTTGAAGTCCATGTCTCTGTTAACAGCACAATATCATATGAAGAGATGAGATTTAAAAAGTCAATATCATTCAACTTAGACTTTAATCCATTAATATTCCAAGATAAGATATTTAAGTATTCCCATTTTATTTCTTATTTAGTAATGTTGCGGGCAGAATTCTGTTGCTGGGCACCTGGAATTGTAGGCAAATTTTCTATTTCTTGTATTGGGAGAGAGTCTACCGTGTACATTTTATTATTGGCGAAAAGTTTGTCCATATGTAGACTTGCTCGTAACCCAGCTTCACGCGCTTTCTTCAGAGACGGGTAGAG
This sequence comes from Ruditapes philippinarum, assembly GCF_026571515.1. Taxonomy (NCBI): domain Eukaryota; kingdom Metazoa; phylum Mollusca; class Bivalvia; order Venerida; family Veneridae; genus Ruditapes; species Ruditapes philippinarum. Next base: position 145,268 of record NW_026866188.1, on the reverse strand, counting down.
TAGTCTCCGTCGCTGCTGGACCGGAACCGGAAAGTGATCGCTCACACTATAATTTATTGATCCTTTCTTGTCTAGTACTCTCTGTTTTATTTCAAGCTTGTCTTTATGATAGTTAAATTTCACAACAATTGGACGTTTTTTGTTGGCCATAAATTTTCCGACTCTATGCGCTCTGTCTATTTTCAAGGTGTTGTGTGCGTCTGCAAAACCTAGTGCATCAGTACAAAAATCTAAAATTTTCTTTTCACAATTCTCTCCCTTTCTTTCAGTAGCTGTCTCACATTCCGTAAAATCAAAGAATAATAATTTGTCTCTCATTGATCTACTTTGGACATCAATCAAATCCTCTGATACACGAGCGTAGTCCGACTTAAGCTTATCATAGCCGGATTTTATCTCACGGTAGCTGTTTTTCTCATGCTCTAACTGTTTTTCAATTAAACTATGTTTTGAGCGAATTTCATCACAAGTGCTCGAATCGAATGCTCTACTGGTCTTTCTTACTGATCTTTCATTGACCTTGCTTTGACAACTGTTCACTTTGTTTTCTAGGAAAACCACTTTCGTATCGATAGAAGTTATTTTCTGTGTCAAGCTAGCTATTTGAGATTCAATCAAATCCAATTTCTGTAATTTTTTATCAAATATATCAAATTTTGTGTCAATTTTAGATTCCAATTTTACAAAGTAATAGTTGAATGTCTATACTGGGAAGCTCAGGGGGTGAAGCATTTTGAGAGAACGGGGGTGGTGTCATGTACATCTGTTGGGGTGACTGGTAAAACTGACTAGCGTGGCCGCTAGGATATACAGGCAAAGATGCTGTGTAGCCCTGGCCAGGGTTAGAACTTTTGTCTTGTATTGGGGTTTGTGCCATTGTTTGCTCATATGTGTTTGTAGTTAATGAACGTTTATCAGGCAACACACTTTAGTCCTTTTCCTACTACCTTGTTTCTTTCCCATTCACTTTTAGTAATCCACACTTTATCAAATAAACACCAAATTATATCCAAAAATCGTTATCCCAATGATAATCCTTTATCGTCTGTATGTATTTAATTCATTTAATCCATTTCAAAAAGAATAATGCAAGAAAAATATCAATTATTTCTTCCCTCCAAATAGGATTTAAAAATTTACGTCCGCCATATTTCAAGCCTCGTTTTCAAGATAACAATGCGTCGTTTCAATGAAAACTCATTTTAAAACGAGGCTTGAGGACACCTGACAGTTGTAATAAAATTTATATTCAAAACAGTTCATACATTTATATGAACTAGTCGCAAGTAAGTATTAAAGATCCTGTAATACTATTTTGTTATGGTTTTATATCAAAAATATCATCCTCAAATGAAGATTTATAAATATTGTAAGTTCCAAAACGCATTATTTGTAAAGATTTTACCGAATTTACATTTTCATGTTAATAAGTGGGGGTAATTAGAAATTTATTTTCTTTAAAGTCTAAGTCAATTTTTTCAATAAGAAATGAATGCATAAACTGTATTCTTATGATTACATATAATATGTACAAATATTTGTCGTACATATTTTTCATATTCTTCGATGTTTGAAAATTGTTTGACAAGCATAATTATATACATATATAACATTTCACTTAAGTTTGGTAACAACATTAATTACAAGATCTTTTTTTTTTAGTAATAGATGTTGTTTGGAATATCACTTTTCCTTTCTTGATACTAAACATTCGGTGTTAGTGCTGTGTTAACAGCCTATATAAATTGATTATTTGGCTTGTTACGGTGGCACAGAGGTGACATGTGCTCTTCCTAATCAATTTAGTAAACATACGAAACAATTCTCTTTTGACAAAATAGTATCTCGTTTCTACGTAATGATGATCTGTTTCCTAGAGATATTACATCGTTCCAAAAATATCTCGTTCCCATGTTCCATCAAGATAATTTCTCGTTCCTATGACATGATATCTCATAAAAAAACACGGGATAAAATAAAGGAAAAAAGCTCATATAAAACTTGTAGATAATGAATGAATTTCAGTAAGAATACTGAATTAGATTTAATCAAAGAAAATCATTGTTCCTTGCAAACATATGATATCCAACAAGACGCAAATACAATTATGTATTTATAATTATGTATTGAAAACTTAAAGCGACGTGGAATTAATTAAATAAGAAATGCTATGAATACGCAAATACAGTTCTTATTGTATTTTTGTACAGATGGCATTCCCAATTCTTGAATGTTTTTATAGGCTCGTCGTGAAACTTAAAGCGACGTGGAATTAATTAAATAAGAAATGCTATGAATAAGCAAAAAAACATGTTAAATAACTGTAATAAATGATGTATATTATAACGTCGATAATATCAAAATTTAAGAAGTTCAAATGACAGGAAATAAAGTTCTTTAAAGAATTGACCCTTTTTACAGCGTAAACAAATGAAATATCAAAGAGCATTTCTGAAAAACAATAGTTTTAAAGCTTACATCTACCACTCAAGGTCTCCGTTCAAAATTTATGTTATGTTAGAAATGCTATGAATGTCCAAACTATAATATGTGAAGAACGTGAATGTTCGATTGACTTGTCCAAGAAACATTTATTTTATACAATAGATTATGTCACAATGCCGTAGGGACAAACAATATAGGGTCACACGAAAACACTTTTATAAAATAACTTTTAGGATTTTGTCTTTCAGACATTGTGGCCCATACATGTATATGAAATATGTACAGGATAAAAATGAAAATAAATAAAATAATAGGAAATTGATATATTAAAGCATATCATGAATTTACAGCAGCGCTACACAGTGTTTTCAGTATTAAGGCATATCTCAGAGGTCGATCGAATATTCAAATTAAGGTAAACGAAAGTAAATATATGTGTACAAGTGATTGCTGCCTTATAATATCAACAGTGCTAGCGAATGTGTCGCAAAGCGAACTATCCCTTCATTAAATGCAATACTAATCATTGGTCAATACGAGTAATTCATATAGAAATAAAGACAAAGATTTCAGGCGTGACTTCATACTAATCAAGTCTATTAATACTTTTTATTTATTTAATGAAAAGTAAGCCATATTAACCCAGAAGCTTCTTACAATAAAGAGTCCTGGTTATTAAGGTGGATTGGGCAGATTTTCTGTTGGTTTTTCAAATATTGATAAAAAATAGAAGAAATGTATCATTTCTTATAAAATATTTCTGGAAAAAAATGTTGATGTAGTTCTTAGTGACCAGTTCGAATTACTGAAGTCTTTGAATCTCTTAGCTCCAACAGGAAAGATGGTTTTGATTTAAAGTTTATCACCCGAGGTTAGCCAAAAGCATCATTTCCGTTTCGGCTCCATATTACCTAAATATATATTTTAGGGAAATAAAAGATTTCTAGTTTGTAAAATTATTAATTTCAGTACAGAAATAATTTAATTTTTTTTAAATAAAAATAAATCTTTAGAATCAGCATATATAATAGTTAGAGAAACAAATGAAGTATGTTTTTAGCGCAAAAACGGAAAATGAATATACATAGATAATTCCGTAAATAATTTTCTCTTCTGTTTTCTAATACTAGTATTTAAACATTAACCTATCACGTTTAACTTACATTTTGAAGTGAAATTAAAATAAATAAAGAACGTAATTATAATACGAGACCCTAATTGGTCTGAATGAACTTACATGAAATTTGAACTTTTTAAAACGTTATTTTTTAATCGTTTGCGCTTTAAACATATGATGCTACATTTATAAAAAATATTTTAAGCACATTTTAAAAAGATAATAGATAAGCTATATATAAAAACATTATTATCAGAAATGTTGTCGTTTGGGTTTTTCCTTCTTTTTTTTAAATGTGGTTGATGAAATGACAAAATACGATTGTTCCACGAAGAATCATGACTTACGTGTTTGAAAAAAAATTAATACGAGCTCTTTAATGACATTTGACATGATTAAATATGTGTTTTCTTTTACCTGCGGTTGAATTGGTGTTTTACAATTGTTATTGGTGACCGTTTTGTTTAAAACAACACACTTTCAGCCAGCATTGTGATGTTTAAAATAGGTATTGATAAGGAAAACAAATAAAACATCAAATTCATTGTTTAGCTATGTCAATAAATGATATACGTTACTGCGAATATTATTTGTAATTAACACTTAGAAATAAACCTTTGTCACTAGTAAAGAGCACATTTGGTATAGTATAAAACATATCCGTTGTATACTTTTGGCTGACTTACTTTAATTTGTCAACTTGATATCCCCGCATTGATAATGGACAGTTCTCAAAATGGAAACTCGATAAGTGCATTTTAGAACTCAAGCAAGTTACTGGTTAAACGGTCATTGACGTGTAAATTGTGCTCTTCTACATTGTCAACTTTTATTATCAAACACATCTGAATAACTATAACAAAATGTTTTTTATTTAAAACAATATAAAATAAAAACAAAATCTAAAATTCATGTGTATGTAAGATTTTCTTCCAATTATTAACCATTTAACAAGACAATAATACAAAACTATGAAAATAGTCAGTCATTTGTTATACATCATTTTACGTTGAACTTTGAGACAGCTGATTAAATCCAGACAAGTATGTTAGTTCCGATGCAGTGAAAGCTTGTATGTACAAGACCTGAACAAATATTGAACCTGGCTGTTTGGCATTGGTACCAGCTGAATATACAATACAAAACATAAATACTTTATTGTTAAGCATAACATGTAGGCATATGTTTTCTGATTATTTTATACATGTAAATCATATTTTTAAAGTAGAATCATAATTGCATGGTACAATAACTAACTTTACGTTAAATACCAAACATTCATCATACATGTCAAATTCTTTGAGGTCATTCGCAGTGGATTATTTTAATACGGAAACTATAATAATTAGTTGCTAATATCAAGAAATTAATCTTGAAAGAACCAAACATTTCTGTATTTAAGACTTATTGAAAACCAAATTCCTCTTAATATCATTACATGCCATGTCTTATTTCCGAATAAAAATATAACATTATATTATTATTTCACAACAAAATATATCTTCTCATAAAATTCATTTCATATTATAATAATAATCATAAACTTTGTACATGTGCAGTTCTATATGAAGCGTGTAAAACGTTTCATGTTCAGGAATATTGAGACTCTGATAAACATTAAAACACATAATGGATTGAAATTTGATGTTATAATGGTTCAAATGTTTTTAAATAGATTGCTAGATAATCATGTCCCGTGTGTATATAGTATTTCAAGCTTTCTAAATTCCATTTCATTGTTCCTTACTTATTACAGAGAAAACGTTTTTCAAAACTTACGTGTTAGGATAATGGTTAAGCAAGTAAGAATTTCAATGATAATTATTTCAAAATTTTTAGGGAAAGATAGATAGATAATTTATTGACTTATACATTAAGTGCATACATAATGTAGTCGTTTTTGTAAGTAAAGTATTTGTCTATATCACTTCATTAGCAGTAAGCGATATTTTGAAAGATAAACATGTATTTAATAATTAACATGTACCCTCTTATGACCGTATATTATTACATTATCCTTTATAACATTCAAAACAGACATTCATATCAAGTTAATTCCAATCAAAATACTATAACTATATTTTGATAACTCAATAAAACGTCATAGCGGCTTTCATAACATGTGCGATGAGTTTAAATAAGTCCGACCAGGCTTGTTCGAGTTCTGAATTCCATTTTTCACCAATAACTGGTTGTATCGCCAATATAAACTGTGTTCCTATCAGCTGAAACAAAATATAAAGTGATATTTATCATAGTCAGACCTCTTGATTCCATTTCTATATACATATTTAGTATATACTTATAAATGAAATATTGGGAAATATTGATGAAATAAAATGTGTATTTTCAGTAATAAATTTTAACGGGAACAATGTACATGTTTAAAAATGAGAATATTTTGATATTTATTTAAATGAACTTAATGTTTTTATAATCTTAACACACATTGCTATTATTCAGAAATTCACACTGCTTTCACTGGATATTAGCTAAAATGAAAATACTCTCTTCAGCGTGACATACGATTGTAAAGAAATTTTCTATTATTGATAATAATTTGTGCTTAGCCTGTACCAAAATTAAAACAAAATATATATGTATTGTACTATAAACTGAGTAAAAATGAAAGACCTTAAGTCCAAAAAATACTTACATCCATGTAGTCGACCTTTGCTGTATACATGACATGTCGAGCACCAAGGTCATGTAATGTTTAAAACATGATGTCTGGCTCATGAATACATGTAAGGCACTTGTCTACAGTTCCCATGACTCGCATAGCGTGTGACCTTAATTGGTTACTATGTGTTAAATCTTCAGGACTCATTCCTTTAAATGTTGTGAATGCATCTTGTACATCTGGATGGCTTGCAAAAAGCCTGAAATTGAAAACAGTCATCTGTAAAATCAATATATTAACGAATGTATACGGTGTTCAGACCGGTAGATGATGGTTATTTTGAACTGCCTTTTCTGTGTGTGGTTTTGATCTTGACAGTTTTATCCCATCAACTGCGTTCATTCGGCACATTAATCTTTGTAACTGATTAAACGGTTCATTTCTCCCCCCTTAAGTATGTTGTATTATATAGAAAAGGATATTCAAGCGCATACAGAACTTGCTCAGAAAATCTCAAATCAGAGGCTTAATGACCTACTTCTAAACTGAAGCTCAATATAATTGAACTTGTTGATAATTAAAAGGTTAAAGTACCTCATAACTCAATACACTGTATTCTTTAAAAAAGGAAAATAACGGAATAGAATGAACGCGATATTTTATTAGATTATAATCTTAAATGATATAAGTAAATTAGTTTAGTACCATATATTGTTATTGTATTTTAAGTGTGGAGTCAATTAATTGATATATCAAAATAAATTACATTAAATTTACATTATGTTCTCAATTTATATCGAGATATTTGACTAAGCTTCACAATGTGCTATGAATGAATTGAGAATAGTACGGAAGAAAGCTCTTAAATACATAATACGTCAGAAGAAAATGATATCTTATCAACAGAATGTAAGACTCATAACAAAGCAAAACAGATCAAAATATTGCACAATCATATAAAAGTTATCTGATCAATAATTTAGAACATTAGTACGAAACATTGAAGTAATGTTGACATACCATATTTATATTATTTGTTTGATCTTAAGTCAGGAGTTTAAACACTGTACGGATCAAAATTTAGCTCTGTATGTTTTCGTCTGGCACCCCTCAGAACGAAAGGCATAACACGAAAATTCGACAAAGTGATCACATTTTCGTAATACCGTCTGGCGCCCCGCGAAGTGAAAGACAAAAGAATGAAATTTCAACAAAATGGTTACTCTGTCATAAATCCGTGTTTTCGCATGGCGCCCAACGAAGCAAAAATACGACATGACACATATCAGCCATAATAATTTTCGATAAAGATCTTTTGATCAGATCAGGTTTTAGTTTGCAGTCAGGTTTGTATGTACTTAAGATTGATTTCAAGCACGCGAAAAATTGCTAAAGTAGTATCAGGCTATGAAAATTTGATCATAAGATTGCCTTATTATAAATTAAAAACGTGAACGACATAAAACTAATTTACCATGTATGTGTACATCACGTTATAAACATATGAATTCGAATCAACATAAAGAAATCCTAATATAATTTAGAGAGAGTAAATCAATACAGAAGTATGAAATGCAAATCAATTTTAAAGGTGAAAATTTGTGCTTGTTTAAGGAAACACGTATTTGCTTCAAAATAACACGACTTTTTCCCTCATTTTACTTGATTTGATATATTTATCTAAAGGAAGCTATTATATAGATAATTTTTAGACAGGAATTTATACATTTCTCGATGATGTAATACCGAAACCAGATAATACTTATATATTCTGAAAACTAATATTAAGTTGTTTGAACTGTAAACAACTCAATTAAGGTTAGTGTACATAAGTAATTGAAAAACTGACTCTAAATAAATAATTTATGTTATTGGTAATCTTTGCTCTGGAAACAGCTGACGCTCTGTCTTTTACTAATAGTATGTCTATAAATATGTGTATGTATTTCATAAACAAATCATCGTTTAGTCAAAAAAATAGTTATTGAATGAAAATGTTTCAGGGCCATTTTTCGTTATCATATACTATTATTTTGATAACGATAATGTAGTTCTTTGTAAAATAAATTCAAAGACAATCTATATAGAATCGTACAGTTACAATGTCTTAATACAGATGCACCAAAAGTACTGTCTGATGTTTACAGAAAGCTTTGAAATAAAACGATGCCGCTTACTGTCAAACTATTTTTCTTCCGGTGTGCATTAATATTAAATAAATGTTGAGCAAACAAAATGAATGTCTACGAATGCTACCTCCAACGCAGTTATGTAGTTAACCAGCTGATAAATGTCATGTTTTGACAGATGTGAAGTTGTTTGCCAGAGGTTAATAAGATTTTTCCAAGAATGTTATTCGTAGTTTGTTTAAAGTGCTACAAATAGAAAATGATAACAAGCCCACTGTTTAGTTCATTTTAAAGGCATTTTAATGAGTAAATTCACTTCCATTTCAAGAAAGATTCATGTGTAAATTCCTGATGCAATTAAGGACTTATAAGATATATAAATTTATATACTCGTATACCGTTTCTTTTATGTGTCTCGTACGGGACATGCGATGTAATATATGAAGAAAATGAGATAAGAAACAATTTACATAGAAATGTTAAACATTTCTGAGTGTAGTATTATTTTAGAAATACGGGAACTGTATAAGACGCCCAATTTCTTGCATCTCAGACAGGATTATCTACCGTTTACACCGGTGCGAGAAAACTCTGTCTTACACCCCCCATGTAAGACAAGTCGCGTGCTTTAAATGACGTCATTGACGCGCGACTTTATGACTGAATCGCGTTCTTAGGATGACGTCATTTTCCGTTATGAATGAAGTTGTATGTTCATACGCTACTATAAGAAAAAAGTGCGTAATGAGAATATGAGTTTTCATAATTTCTGTTCCGAAAATAATTGACATGTAATATGCAAGAAAAAGAATCAAACACCGGCAGTTGGTACAGACGGGAATATCTAGCTCTCGGGTAACTGTTTAGCGGAAACTCGGCAGAGGCTTGTTACCGCCGTAAACAGTTACCCTCGAGCTAGATATTCCGGTCTGTACCGGCAGCCAGTGTAAGATTCTTATAATAACTTGAATAATACAGAAAAAAAACAGAAAATTATTGAAGGTGATTACGATCAGTAACATCTAGTTTCTGAATTAGAAATATGTACAATTTACATTGGGGATAAAATTTAATGTCAAATGTTCAAAATATTTTCAACAACCGTGGATAAAAGAACTATTATAATGAAGGTTTGTATCCATATCTTATATCAAAAATCGTATACATGTACACTTATTTCAATAAGATAGTGATGTGATTTATAGTGTCATGGCAATATTTATGAAAATTCTGCCATCGTTTTCAACACTGATTATTTCGTTAATATTTACAGGATCAATTCATATATCATAAATCTGTACGACCCAGATATTTGAATACTTTCATATGTTCACCGACAACATCTTTACATTTTGTCTTGTGAACTATATAGGTTATAAAATTGAAAATAGACTGAGCACAAATATTCTTAAAATAGTTATCCTTTGTTTGTTTGATAAGTTCTTGCCTTGTGACGTATTTTTTATATGGGTGAGGATAAACATAAGGTAATACAACACACTGTTATCTTAAAGAATATCTTCTGTCAAAAATTGTATAACCCTCAACTGCTGAGGATAATTGTTATCTACATTATTTTTTCTTATCAATTTACGCTTCCTAATTAATTGATATACAAATCAGCAATTGCAAGAAGCTGTATCTTCTCCCAGTAAAAAAAAACAAGAACGAAAAAAAGTCTCATGTGAACAATTGCATTGAACAGTTATGTATGTGATGTACATAGAAAAATAATATAATAAAATGAACTGAACTCTTTCTTTATCACCAAGCTGCTGTTAAAGCTTTTATGATACATTCTATATGTCTATTAAAATATGTTCGTAAATCGTATTTTGAAAAAGAAGGGAGAGTTACATTACCTATGTAGATCTTCGGAAAAACTAACATTTTTATGAACTGAGTTAGTCATCAAAAACCTCATCTAACATTACATTAACTATGTAAATGATCGTAAACACTATCTAACATTGCATGAATTGAGTTTAACAATGATAATATTTTACCAGGTATACATGACTAGGAAAAATAGACATCTCACACTTGACAACAGCATCTATTCAGAATTGTTTCGTTGTTTTGGAATCACGTATGGTACTTTGTAGTTAGTACTATCAACATAATTACTTATAGTGTTACAGTCTCCTTGTAGCTGAAGGGCTGCCTTTTAAGGGTTGAGACATCAGAATTGCAGCCATCATTAAGCCCTACGTGGTCGTAAGAGGCGACTTAATGGGTTCGAATTTCTGGAGTCTATGCATGTCTTAGCTCCAGCGGACGACGTGGTTTTTATCCCTGGTGTTTTTTCAGCTTGTAGCAACCGAGGTTAGCCAAAATCATCTTTCCTGTATTGGCGCCATATGAGCTAAATTGTGTTTGTGTGCCGTAAAACCAAACTAAACACAATGACTATGTTATTACAGTCCACTTTACTTCAAACAATCGATTATTTGATGATAGTATAGCTTGACCTGCTCTTTTATAAATGTTTAAGGGTAATTCTTTATATTTAGATTTTTAAATAAATTACTATTTTGTAAATTATGAATGCATTCTTTATTAAATGCCGTAAGTAATCGGGGAAGATAATAAGAAAATTAATTTAAGAAACCTTAAGATTCAGCATACAGTATTTACATAAACAAGTGAAGTTTTAAGCGCAAAGAAAAACGTACAAATACGTCCGTAAATAACTTCCTCTAGTAATTTATAATATTCAAACATTAACCTATCACGTTTAACTTATATTTTGAAGTGGATTACAATAAATAAAAAACGTTATAATACGAGACCCTATTCTTTTTTGTTTTGTTTTTTTGTTTTGTTTTTTATCGTTTGCGCTTTAAACATATGATGCTACATTTATAAAAAATATCTTAAGCACATATTTAAAGGATAATAGATAAGCTATATAAAAAACATTATTATCAGAAATGTTGTCGTAATGGGTTTTTCCTTCTTTCTAAATGTGGTTGATGAAATGACAAAATACGAGTTCCACGAAGAATCATGACTTAAATGTTTGAAAGAAAATTAATACGAGCTCTTTAATGACATTTGACATTATTAAATATGTGTTTTCTTGCGGTTGAATTGGTGTTAAACAATTGTTTTTGGTGACCGTTTTGTTTAAAACAGCACACTTTCAACCAGGATCGTGATGTTTAAAAAAGGTATTGATAAAGGAAAATAAAGAAAACATTTCAAATTTTCACTGTTTAACTATGTCAAATAAATGATTATACTTTACTGCGAACTAATTATTTTAATTAAAACACTTAGAAAATAAAACCTTTTGTCATAGTAAAGAGCAACATTTTGGTTATAGTTAAAAAAATATCTTGTAACTTTTGGCGGAAAAAGACTTTACCCTTTAATTTGTCAACTTTGATATCCCCGCTTTGATAATGGACAGTTCTCAAAAATGGAAACTTCGAAACGTGGCATTTTAGAACTCAAGGGGCAGGTTACTGTTTTAAACGGGCATTGACGGATTTAAATCTGTTTGTATTGTATCTTCAAATTCTAACATTGTCAATTTTTATTATTCAAACAATGTGAAATAATATAACAAAATTGTTCAAATTTTATTTAAAACAATATAAGATTAAAAACAGTATGTTAGTTCTGTTAAAAACAAAATCTAAAAATCATGTGTATGTAAGATTTTCTTCCAATTATTATTACATTTAACAAAACAATAATGCAAAACTATGAAAATAGTCAGTCATTTGTTATACATCATTTTACGTTGAACTTTGAGACAGCTGATTAAATCCAGACAAGTATGTTAGTTCCGATGCAGTGAAAGCTTGTATGTACAAGACCTGAACAAAATATTGAACCTGGCTGTTTGCCATTGGTACCAGCTGAATATACAATACAAAAACATAAATACTTTATTGTTAAGCATAACATGTAGGCATATGTTTTCTGATTATTTTATACATGTAAATCATATTTTTTAAAGTAGAATCATAATTGCATGGTACAATAACTAACTTTACGTTAAATACCAAACATTCATCATACATGTCAAATTCTTTGAGGTCATTCGCTGTGGATTATTTTAATACGGAAACTATAATAATTAGTTGCTAATATCAAGAAATTATTCTTGAAAGAACCAAACATTTCTGTATTTAAGACTTATTGAAAACCAAATTCCTCTTAATATCATTACATGCCATGTCTTATTTCCGAATAAAAATATAACATTATATTATTATTTTACAAAAGAATATATCTACTCATAAAATTCATTTCATATTATAATAATAATCATATACATGTACTTTGTACATGTGCAGTTCTATATGAAGCGTGTAAAAAGTATCGTGTTCAGGAATATTGAGACTCTGATAAATATTAAAACACATTATGGGTTGAAATGTGATGTTATAATGGTTCAAATGATTTTAAATAGATTGCTAGATTATAATGTCCCGTGTGTGTATGGTATTTCAAGCTTTCTAAATTCCATTTCATTGTTCCTTACTTATTACAGAGAAAACGTTTTTCAAAACTTACGTGTTAGGATAATGGTTAAGCAAGTAAGAATTTCAATGATAATTATTTCAAAATTTTTAGGGAAAGATAGATAGATATTTTATTGACTTATACATTAAATGCATACCTAATGCAGTCGTTTTTTAAAAAAAATAAAGTATTTGTCTATATCACTTCATTAGCAGTTGCGATATTTTGAAAGATATACATGTACATGTATTCTATAATTAACATGTACCCTCTTATGACCGTATATTATTACATTATCCTTAATAACATTCAAAACAGACATTCATATCAAGTTAATTCCAATCAAAATACTATAAATATATATTTTGATAACTCAATAAAACGTCATAGCGGCTTTCATAACATGTGCGATGAGTTAAATAAGTCCGACCAGGCTTGTTCGAGTTCTGAATTTTCCATTTTTCACCAATAACTGGTTGTATCGCTAATATAAACTGTGGTCCTATCAGCTGAAACAAAATATAAAGTGATATTTATCATAGTCAAAGCTCTTGATTCCATTACTATATACATTTTTATATATACTTATAAATGAAATATTGGGAAATATTGATGAAATACAATGTGGATTTTCATTTTCCCTATTTTCACTGTAAAAAAGAATATTATCCACTGCAGAGAAACATATTTTCCGTTTTTCTACTGGTGTCTACTTCTTAATTCAGTCAATACACAACATTAAAGGAGAAGTTTTAAGAATGTTTTGGTTTATTTGTTTTCAACTGTCAAAAGCTTATTTCTTAACGATATACGAAATAAACTTTAACGGGAATAATGTACATTACATGTTTAAAAATGAGAAGATTTTGATATTTATTTAAATAAACTTCATGTTTTTATAATTACAATTATCTTTACACACAATTGTTTTTATTCAGAAATTCACAATGCTTTCACTGGATATTAGCTAAACAGAATACTCTCTTCCACGTGATATACGATTGTAATGAAATTTTCTATTATTGATAATAATTTGTGTTCAGACCGTACCAAAGTATTTACCATAACCTAAATGAAAGAAAATACTTACATCCATGTAGTCGACCTTTGCTGTATACATGACATGTCGAGCACCAAGGTCATGTAATGTTTTAAACATGATGTTTGGCGCATGAATACATGTACGGCACTTGTCTACAGTTCCCATCACTCGCATAGCGTGTGACCTTAATTGGTTACTATGTGTTAAATCTTCAGGACTCATTCCTTTTAATGTTGTGAATGCATCTTGTACATCTGGATGGCTTGCAAAAAGCCTGAAAAAAACAACATTCATTTGTAAAATCAATATATTAACGAGTGTATACGGTGTTCAGACCGATAGATGATGGTTATTTTGAACTGCCTTTTCTGTGTGTGGTTTAGATCTTGACAGTTTTATCCCATCAACTTCGTTCATTCGGCACATTATTCTTTGTAACTGATTACCCCCTTAAGTATGTTGTATTATATAGAAAAAGATATTCAAGCGCATACAGAACTTGCTTTTCGAGCCGTTTAGAGATATTATTGTATATCATTAGCACGGAGAAAATCTCAAATCAGAGGCCTAATGACCTACTTCTAAACTGAAGCTCAGAATAATTGAACTTGTTGATAAATAGCCCCAAATTGAAAGGTTAAAGTACCTCATAACTCAACTCACTGTATTCTTTAAAGAAGGAAAATAACGAAATAGAATGAACACGATATTTTATTAAATTACAATCTTAAATTATAAAAGTAAATTAGTTTAGTACCATAAATGGTTATTGTATTATAAGTGTGGAGTCAATTAATTGATAAATCAAAATAAATTTAATTAAATATACATTATGTTCTCAATTTAATAGATGGCCTGATTATAATTACGTGAACGACATAGAACTAATTTAACCATGTATGTGTACATCACGTTATAAACATATGAATTTGGAATCAACATAAAGAAATCCGAATATAATTATGAGAGAATTTGAAAGTTGGATGTTTTATAATTAACATCCCTTTGAGTGCCTCAAACCCGGTAAACAATCATTTTTATAACATTAAATTCTTTCCAGTAAGCTACATCAAAATTTGTGTTATTATATTGATGTTAACTGTGTACAACATCACCATTGGGTTAACTTGTTAAAATTCTGGAAACAAAGTGATCCCTCGGAAGCATTAATCACAACAAAATAACATAAGAATTGCAGACTCGGTTTGATTGAGCCTGTACATGAGGGATAATTGATTAGTGCAACATCCCTCACGCCCCCTAGCACCGACATTGACCGTGTACAGATACAACACTGGGATAACTGGTTGAATTCTACTATTAGAGGAATATTTCTTCAATATCTTTTCTGAGGTTCTACATCTTTTCGAACAACTTTTCAGTACACACAATAGTATGAAATGCAAATCATTTATAAAAGTGTAACTTTGTGCTTTTTTTAAGGAAATACCTGAGATAAACTGACAAACATTCATAATAACACGAGTATTCCCCTCATTTTCTTATTTGATACATGTATACTTATCTAAAGGAAGCTATACTATAGATAATTTCGACAGGAATTTATACATTTCTCGGTGATGTTACTCCGAAACCAGATAAAACTAATAATATTGGGAAAACTAATAAGTTGTTTGAACTGAATTAACGTCAGTGTATATATTTAATTGAAAACCTAACTCCAAATAAATTATTATGTAAATGGTTACTTTTGCTCTGGAAACAGCTGGAACTCAGTCTACTACTATATTAGTATATATTTTTATAAACAAATCATCTTAGTCAAATAGATAGTTACTGAGTAAAAATGTTTTAGTCTACTACTATATTAGTATATATTTTTATAAACAAATCATCTTAGTCAAATAGATAGTTACTGAGTAAAAATGTTTTAGGGCCATTTTCGTTATCATATACTATTATTTTGATAACGATAATATAGCTCTTTGTAAAATAAATCGAAAGACAGTATATATAGAATCGTACAGTTACAATGTCTTAATACAGATGCACCAAGACTTTTCAGAAAAACAGGTAATAAAACCTGCCCGTTTACTGTCGAATTATCTTTCTTCTGGTTTGCATTTATATCAAATAAAAGTTGAGCAAACAAAATGACTGTCTATGAATGCTACCTCCAACGCAGTAATGTAGTTACGCCAGCTGATAAATGTCATGTTTTGACTGGTGTGAAGTTGTATGCCAAAGGTTAATAAGATTTTTCCAAGAATGTTATTCGTAGTTTGTGTAAGTTGGTACGATTAGATAAGGATAACAAGCCCTCTTTTTATTATATTGCACGCATGTAAATGTGTTATCTTAATGAGTAAATTCACTTTAATTTAATGAATTTCAAGAAAGATTTACGTGAAAATCCCTGATGAAGTTACGGAATATTGTTTTATGTACCCATTTGTCATTTCATTTATGCGTCTCGTTGGAGACATGCGATGTAATGTATGGAATAAATGTGATAAAAAGTTTACATATAAACGTTAAATATTTTTGAGTTTAGTATTATATTATAAATAAAGGAACTGTTAAATTTAAAATGTTCTTAATATTTCAAACAGCCGTGGTTAAAAGAACTATTATAATGAACGTTTGTATCCATATCTTATGTCAAAAAATCGTATACATGTACAATTATTTCAATAAGATAGTGATGTGATTTATAGTGTCATGGCAATATGTTTGAAAATTACGCCATAGTTTTTAAAACTGATAATTTCGTTTCAGGTTCAATTCATATATCATAAATCTGTACGACCAAGATATTTGAATACTTTCATATGTTCACCGACAACATCTCTACATTCTGCCTTGTGAACAATATAGGTTATAAAATTTAAAAAAAGATTGAGCACAAATATTCTTAAAAAATTATCCTTTGTTTGTTTGATAAGTTCTTGTCTTGTGACGTGATTTTATTTTTATTTTGGTGAGGATAAACATGAGATAATACAACAAATTGTTATCTTAACAAATTTCTTCTGTCAGAAGTTGTATAACCCTCAACCGATGAAGATAATTCTTATCTACATAATTTTTCTTATCATTTTACGCTTCCTTATTAATTGATATACAAATTGCAAAAAGCTTCTCCCAGTAAAAAAAGAACGAACAAAATCTCATGTGACCAATTGCATTGAACAGCTCTGTATGTGATATACATAGACAAATAATATATAATAAAATGAACTAAACTCTTTCTTTATCATCAAGCTGCAGTTAAAGCTTTTATGATACATTCTATATGTCTATTAAAATATGTTCGTAAATCGTATTTTGTTAAAGAAGGGAAAGTTTCATGTATCAAAGTAAGAGACCTATAATTGAAAATAAATTGATGTTACTGACGTGATTATTCAAAATATTTTGAAGAAGATTTTTTTTTATTTCATAATAACCATCTCTATTCAGATACATAGCAAAGTATAATTGATTGAAAAACAAATGCCAAAGAAAGATGGAAAGTAAATTATAGAACTGACTTTGTTATTTCACAGATAGAATCGTCGCCGTCGCGTCTAATGGCTGCATACGCTGTATATTATTTAATCTGCTGCCGTTATGTTCTGTTCTTGAAATGTATGTACTATAATGTGTTCGTATATTTTACTAATTATACTTATATTATAATAACATTAAAATCATATATTTCAATCAAGCCGTGATGAGCGGTCATAAATGTTTCAACTCCTGATTTGTTAATGATATATAAATGACATTATACTTACATAAAAAGAAACATAAACGTTTGAATATACGTAGACCTCATTTTAGGCAATTGGTGGCAACACTAATTTACCTTACTTTTATTAAGATATCAGCTAGTAAATAATTTCTTATTACATGTATATAAATGTTGCTATTTGAAAAACTGATAAAGTCAATTTAAAGACTCGTTATTAAAAATGAATGTGAATGGGTTTTCTCTTTAGCAAACTTTTCGAATTATTGAATATTTTAAATACTTCTTAAACAACATTTGTGAAAAATACCTACTGAGTACGACATATAGATAAATGACAAAAAGTAAAGCAATCTTAGATAATACTTTATTTCATTAGGCTTAGAATTATGTGTATAAATTAGTGAAAAAAATAATAATACAGAAAGCTTTATTAATATCAATCCCTAATAAGAATGTTCGCTTTAAATCTAGCGTTCAGACCATCACATGTAATGTTATGTAATGTTATTTAGGTTGAAAGTATGGTCCTTATCATAACCAGTGGATTATTTACATATATTTCAATTTATTGTAATAATTTATCCATACTTGTACAACGTGAAATAAGAAGTATGAACCTAATTTTTGACATACCAAGTTTGTCAAAAGAAACTTTCAGGTTAATGCGTTCTTTTTGGAGAACAAAATTACAAAAATGTACGAACGTTAGAAAATCCCCTGATAAAATGATCCCTATGTTGTTGATTTTTTGTGTTTTTTGTTGTTTTTTTGTTGTTGTTTTTTTTTTTTTTTGTTGTTTTTTAGGAATTATGATGGAGATTCTTTTCATTTCGTCACGCGTTTTCGCAGATATTTCTAAACGTTTCTAGATATGTAATGTACTTATTTATTCTGCAAATAATGAACATATAAGTTATTGAACGTTGCCAGATGAATTAATATCTAGCTCGAAAATTTCCTTTCTCTTCATGGTTTCTTAATACAATGGCATTACAAGATTATAATCGCGACAAAGCCTATTCATCATTCTTAAGAACGGTAATTTTTATTACATAATTTCTTCTTTTTACGACGTCCTTGACTTAATATCTACAAGTCATAAAACTGCATGCCAATCTTTCCAAATGACCAGAGGCAACTAGAAATATCTCATGTGCCACTTGGCATCATCGCACAGCTTATGCGAGTTGACGTTTACGATGAAAAAATATATAACTAACCATGAACTAAACTTGATATAACTCCTATAATATAATTATAAAAACGTCTTTTTTCATTAACATTTGGTGAAAAATTTTCACGAACAGAAATTAGCAGAGAAAATTGCTGTATTGTTATTTAATGAAATATGTCATCGGAGTATTGAAGTGATTTTTCAAAATAATTTCTTTCCGTTAGTGAAAGTGAGAAACATGTTTTATGATGTCGAGTGTTTTATTTGTGTTGGACCATCTTAACGCTGAAAATTGTAAAAATAGTATAATTGATTAAATAAAATATGCTTTTGAAAAGCCAATTATTGTTCCGACTGTGTTATTTCCGAGTTTGTCTGTGACCGCATTTACTTTACAAATATCACTTAATCGGATGTTTTACTGAAAATGTAAACGTGTGTATTTTCACTTTGGTAAGCATTATATCATAATTGGTATTATAATCAACCGGCGTCCGCAACATTTTTGTTTCGATAACTGGGGGGGGTGTGGACTATATTTTTTTTTTTTTTAAATTTTTTTAATTTGTATATTGTACATAAAAACCATTATACTCAAAATTAGTTTAATGAAGTACATCTTAAACATACGTTCAAAACTTCTAGTTTAAACATTGAAAGCACTTTCGACTTATATTACATTAACTATGACTCAACAGCGTATTCTAGTATTATGTTAGTCATTAACAACACTTTCTAGCATTACATTAACGTAGTCACCATCGCCACTCTATAGTATAGCATTACCTATGTAAGTGGTCAGAAAAACTATCTTACATTATATGAACTAAGTTAGTCATCAAGAACTTCACCTAACATTACATTAACTATGTAAATGATCGGAAACACTATCTAACATTACATGAATTGAGTTTAACAATGATAATATTTTACCAGGTATACATGACTAGGAAAAATAGACATCTCACACTTGACAACAGCATCTATTCAGAATTGTTTCGTTGTTTTGGAATCACGTATGGTGCTTTGTAGTTAGTACTATCAACATAATTACTTATAGTGTTACAGTCTCCTTGTAGCTGAAGGGCTGCCTTGTAAGGGTTGACATCAGAATTTCAGCCATCATTAAGCCTTACGTGGTCGTAAGAGGCGACTTAATGGGTTCGAATTTCTGGAGTCTATGCATGTCTTAGCTCCAGCGGACGACGTGGTTTTTATCCCAAGTGTTTTTCAGCTTGTAACAACCGAGGTTAGCCAAAATCATCTTTCCTGTATTGGCGACCTAATATGAGCTAAATTGTGTTAGTGTGCCGTAAAACCAAACAAAACACAATGCATATGTTATTACATTCCACTTTACTTCAAACAATCGATATTTGATGATAGTATAGCTTGACTTGCTCTGTTATAAACGTTTAAGGGTAATTCTTTATATTTAGATTTTAAAATAATTTTCTATTTTGTAAATTTTGAATTCATTCTTTATTAAATGCCGTAGGTAATCGGGAAAGATAATAAGAAAATTAATTTAAGAAACCTTAAGATTCAGCATACAGTATTTACATAAACAAGTGAAGTTTTAAGCGCAAAACGAAACGTACAAATACGTCCGTAAATAACTTCCCTCTAGATATTTATAATATTCAAACATTAACCTATCACGTTTAACTTATATTTTGAACTGAATTACAATAAATAAAAAACGTAATAATAATACGAGACCCTATTTTTATCGTTTGCGCTTGAAACATATGATGCTACATTTATAAAAAAATATCCTAAGCACATATTTAAAGGACAAAAGATAAGCTATATTAAATAACAGAAATGTTGTCGAAATGGGTTTTTTTCTTCTTTTTTTAAATGTGGTTGATGAAATGACAAAATACGAGTTCCACGAAGAATCATGACTAACGTGTTTGATAAAACATTAATACGAGTTCTTTAATGACATTTGACATGATTAAATATGTGTTTACTTTTACCTGCGGTTGAATTGGTGTTTTACAATTGTTATTGGTGACCGTTGTGTTTAAAACAACACACTTTCAGCCAGCATTGTTATGTTTAAAATAGGTATTGATAAGAACAACAAATAAAACATCAAATTCATTGTTTAGCTATGTCAATAAATGATATACGTTACTGCGAATATTATTTGTAAGTAACACTTAGAAATAAACCTTTGTCACTAGTATACTTTTGGCTGACTTACGTTAATTTGTCAACTTGATATGCCTGCATTGATAATGGGCAAAATGTACTCGACAAGTGCATTTTAGAACTCAAGCATGTTACTGGTTAAACTGGCATTGACGTTTTAAATCATGTGTATTGTGCTCTTCAATTCTACATTGTCAACTTCATTTATCAAACACATCTAAATAATTATAACAAAATGTTCAAATTTTATTTAAAACAATATAAGATTAAAAACAAAATCTAAAATTCATGTGTATGTAAGATTTTCTTTGAATTATTAACCATTTAACAAGACAATAATACAAAACTATGAAAATAGTCAGTCATCTGTTATACATCATTTTACGTTGAACTTTGAGACAGCTGACTAAAACCAGACAAGTATGTTAGTTCCGATGCAGTGAAAGCTTGTATGTACAACACCTGAATAAATATTGAACCTGGCTGTTTGGCATGGGTACCAGCTCAATATACAATATAAAACATAAATACTTAATTGTTAAGCATAACACTTAGGCATGTGTTGTCTTATTATACATACATGTATATCATATTTTGAAAGTAGAATCAAAACTGCATGTTACAACACCATACTTTATGTTAACACTAAAAATTCATCATACATGTTAAATTATTTGAGGTCATTCGCAACGGATAATTTCAATATGAAATCTAACATAATAAGTTGCTAATTCCAAGAAATTTATCAAGAATGAAGCATACACCTGTTTATATTTGACTTCCATATTCTTTAATTATTGAAGATCAAATTCCGCTTTTCATATTACATTTCATCTCTTATTTCTGATATTACATAATAATATAATTTCAAAACAAAATATATGTACTCATAAAAGATTCTTAATTCTTATTTTAAAGAAAATGATATAATTGTAAATGTGTAGTTCTTTCTGAAGCGTATTAAACGTTTAATGTTCAGGAATAATGTGACTCTGATAAACGTACATTCCATTACAAATCATTATTAATGGACTGAAATGCGATGTTATAATGTTTCAAATAGATTTCTAGATTATGATGTCCCGTGTGTATATGTTATAGGTATTGTTGAACACTAAATAGAGAAAGTATTAAAGACTTGTAGAAAACTGAGCTAGATGTCAATAGTTTTTATAGAAAAAAAGTAATTGGTAGATTATCACAATAGATATTTTTTGTTATACATAATACATGACATCATTAAGAAAGATTCCTAAATTTGATTTCATTTTTCCTTACTTCTTACGTTGGAAATGTTTTCAATACTTACGTGTTAATTTAATGGTTAAGCAAATATGAATTTCAATGATATTTATTTCAAAATTTTAAGGTATAGATATATAGATAGTTTATTGACGTATACATTTAGTACATACTCAATTTTTAAAGAGTTAATTATTTTGTTGCCGTCCATATCACTGCATTAACAGTTTGCGATATTATTAAAGAATGTACATGTACTTAATAATAAATATGTACCCTTACATATAATTACATGATTCCTTTATAACATCTCAAAACAGCACATTCATATCAAATTTAATTCCAATCAAAATTATATATTTTGACTAAACTATATAAAACGTCATAGCAGCTTTCATAACATGTGCGATGAGTTTAAATAAGTCCGACCAGGCTTGTTCGAGTTCTGAAATTCCATTTTTCACCAATAACTGGTTGTATCGCCAATATAAACTGTTGACCTATCAGCTGAAAAATATTTACGTGAACATTACATGTATATAAAGTGATTTTAATAACAGTCAGCCCTCCTATTTCCATTAATATATACATATGTATTCTTATATGTATCCTTCACAAGAAACATTTCATAGAATTTTCTAGCAACTGTATCAATGCTTATATAGGTATCACTAAAGATTTTCCACGTTTGAAAAATGAGATTTTGAAGATTATTTTAATGAACTTAATGTTTTATAATTACAATTTTAACACATAATTGTTATTATTTATAAATTCACAATGAATTCACTGGATATTAGCTAAAAAGAAATTACTTCCTTCAGCGTGATATAAGATTTCAAATTGAAACTTGCGAGTAAAATTGATTTTCCAAAATTAAAACAAAATATTTATGTTTTGTACCATAAACTGAGTAAAATGAAAGATAATACTTACATCCATGTAGTCGACCTTTGCTGTATACATGACATGTCGAGCACCAAGGTCATGTAATGTTTAAAACATGATGTCTGGCTCATGAAAAATGTAAGGCACTTGTCTACAGTTCCATAACTTGCATAGCGTGTGACCTTAATTGGTTACTATGTGTTAAATCTTCAGGACTCATTCCTTTAAATGTTGTGAATGGATCTTGTACATTCTGGATGGTTTTGCAAAAAGCCTGAAACTGGAAACAGCCATCTGTAAAATCAAAAATATAAACAAAATGTATACGGTGTTCAGACCGGTAAATGACTGCTATTTTGAACTGCCTTTTTTGTGTGTGGTTTTGATCTTGACAGTTTTTATTCCCATCAACTGCGTTCATTCGGCACATTAATCCTTTGCAACTAATTAAATGCGTTCATTTCTTCCCTTAAGCATGTTGTATTATATAGTATAAGATATTTAAGCGCATATAGAGCTTACTTTTAGAGCCGTTTAGAGATATCATTGTATATCATTAGGAAGGAGAAAATCTCAAATCAGAGGCTTAATGACCTACTTCTAAACTGAAGCTCAGCATAATTGAACTTGTTGATAAATAGCCCCAAACTAAAAGGTTAAAGTACCTCGTAACTCAGCACACTGTATCTTTATTAAATCTTTAAAAAGGAAAAAAACGAAATAGAATGAATAATATATTTTATTAGATTACATCCTTAAATAATATTAGTACCAATACCATTTACGGTTATTGTATCATAAGTATGGAGACAGTTAATTGGTATATCCAAATAAATTACGTTAAATTTACGTTATGTTCTCAATTTATATCAAGATATTGAAGAAGCTTGCCAATGTAATGAAGTGAAAATAGTAAAGATGATAGCACTTAAAAACATAATACTTCGGGTGAAAATGATATCTTACCAACAGAATGTAAGACACATATCAAAGCAAAACAGATCAAAATACATTGTATTGCACATAATAGAAAGTTTATCTGATCAATGATTAAGCACATTAGTACGAACTATTGACAGTTCGAGGTTATGTTGACATCATATTCATATTATTTGTTTGAACTTAAGTTTGGAGTTCACACACTATACAGGATGGACATTTAGCTAAGTATGTTTTCATCTGGCGCACCGCAAAGCGAAAGGCAAAACACGAAAATGCGACAAAGTGATCACCTTGTTATATTTTCGTGTTTTCGCATGGCGCTTAACGAAGTAAAAATACGACATGGCACAAATCAGACATTATAATTTTCGATAAAGATAATTTGATCAGATCAGCTTTTTAATTTTCATTAGATTTTGTATGTACTTAAGATTGATTTTCAGTAGTTATACAGAGCCGCGAAACAATTGTGCTAAAGTATATTCAAGGCTATGTAATATTTCATACATGTAGCATGGCCTTATTTATATTACGTGAAACGACCAATAGGATAATTTAATCACTGCTATGTGTTTCATCCGTTATAACAATGAATTTGGAAGTCCACTTAAAGAAATCCGAATATAATTTAGAGAGGATTTGAAAGTTGGATGCTTTGTAACAAACATCTCTATGAGTGCCTCAAAACTGTTAAACAATCATTTTTATACCATTAAATTCTTTCCGGTAAGCTACATCCAAATTTTTGTAATGATATTGGTGTTAAATGTGTACAACATCACCATTGGGTTAACTTGTTAAACCGACATTGACCGTGTACAGATACAACATTTGGATTACTGGTTGAATTCTACTATTAGAGGAATATTTCTTCAATATCTTTTCTGAGGTTCTACATCTTTTCGAACAACTTTTCAATACACACAATAGTATGAAATGCAAATCATTTATAAAAGTGTAAACTTGTGCTTTTTTAAAGGAATTTCTTGAGATAAACTGACAAAAAACAGGTAATTTCTTCATAATAACACGACTATTCCCCTCATTTTCTTGATTTGATATATTTATCTAAAGGAAGCTATACTTTAGATAATTTAGACAGGAATTTATACATTTCTAGGTGATGTTACTCCGAAACCAGATAAAACTAATATATATTGGGAAAACTAATAAGTTGTTTGAACTGAATTAACGTCAGTGTATATATTTAATTGAAAACCTAAATAAATTATTATGTAAATGGTTACTTTTGCTCTGGAAACAGCTGGAGCTCAGTGTACTACTATATTAGTATGTATTTTTATAAACAAATCATCTTAGTCAAATAGATAGTTACTGAGTAAAAATGTTTTAGGGCCATTTTCGTTATCATATACTATTATTTTGCCACCGATTATGTAGTTCTTTGTAAAATAAATCGAAAGACAGTATATATAGAATCGTACAGTTACAATGTCTTAATACAGATGCACCAAGAAGTATTTTGCCAGACTTTTCAGAAAACCAGGTAATGAAACCTGCCCGTTTACTGTCGAATTATCTTTCTTCTGGTTTGCATTCATATCAAATAAAAGTTGAGCAAACAACATGAATGTCTGAATATGCTACCTCAAACGCAGTAATGTAGTTACGCCAGCTGATAAATGTCATGTTTTGACAGATGTGAAGTTGTATGCCAAAGGTTAATAAGATTTTTCCAAGAATGTTATTCGTAGTTTGTGTAAGTTGGTACGAATAGAAAATGATAAGAAGCCCTCTTTTCTATTATATTGCACGCATGTAAATGTGTTATCTTAATGAGTAAATTCACTTTAATTTAATGAATTTCAAGAAAGATTTACGTGAAAATCCCTGATGAAGTTAAGGAATATTGTTTTATGTACCCATTTGTCATTTCATTTATGCGTCTCGTTGGAGACATGCGATGTAATGTATGGAATAAATGTGATAAAAAGTTTACATATAAACGTTAAACATTTTTTAGTTTAGTATTATATTATAAATAAAGGAACTGTTAAATTTAAAATGTTCTTAATATTTCAAACAGCCGTGGTTAAAGGAACTATTATAATGAACGTTTGTATCCATATCTTATGTCAAAAAATCGTATACATGTACAATTATTTCAATAAGATAGTGATGTGATTTATAGTGTCATGCCAATATGTTTGAAAATTACGCCATAGTTTTCAAAACTGATAATTTCGTTTCAGGTTCAATTCATATATCATAAATATGTACAACCCAGATATTTGAATACTTTCATATGTTCACCGACAACATCTTTACATTTTGCCTTATGAACTATATAGGTTATACAATTGAAAATAGACAGAGCACAAATATTCTAAAAATAGTTCTCCTTTGTTTGTTTGATAAGTTCTTGCCTTGCGACGGATTTTCATTTTTATATGGGTGAGGATAAACATGAGATAATACAACACACTGCTATCTTAACAAATATATTTTGTCAGAAGTTGTATAACCCTCAACTGATGAAGATAATTCTTATCTACATCATTTTTCTTATCAATTTACGCTTCCTTATTAATTGATATACAAATCAGCAATCGCAAAAAGCTGCATCTTCTCCCAGTAAAAAAAAACAAGAACGAAATAAATCTCATGTGAACAATTGCATTGAACAGTTATGTATGTGATGTACATAGAAAAATAATATAATAAAATGAACTGAACTCTTTCTTTATCATCAAGCTGCTGTTAAAGCTTTTATGAAACATTCTATATTATATAACTATATTAAAATATGTTCGTAAATCGTATTTTGAAAAAGAAGGGAGAGTTTCATGATCAAAGTTAGTGACCTATAATTGAAAATAAATTGATGTTATTGACGTGATTATTCAAAATAACAAAAACATCCCATCATAAACTATGACATTTAGAAATAAGAAAAAAAAATATTTTGAAGAAGATTTTTTTCATTTCATACTAAACATATCTATTCAGATACATGATTAAATTACAAATGCCATAGAAAGATAGAAAGTATATTATAGTACTGACTTTGTTATTTCACAGATAGAATCGTCGCCTCCCTGGTGTCTAATGGCTGCATACGCTGTATATCATTTAATCTGCTGTCGTTATGTTCTGCTCTTGAAACGCATGTTCTATATGTGTTCGTATATTATACTTATTATACTTATATTATAATAACATTAAAATCATATGTTTCAATTAAGCCGTGATGAGCGGTCATAAATGTTTCCATTCCTGATTTGTTTAATTAAATTTAAATAATATGGAAATGACATTACATAAAAAGAAACATAAACGTTTGAATATACGTAGACCTCATTTTAGGCCATTGATGGCAACACTAATTAACCTTACTTTCATTAAGATATCAGCTAGTAAATAATTTCTTATTAAATGTATATAAATGTTGTTATTTAAATAAATGATAAGGTCAATTTAAAGACTCTAAGTTAAAAATGAATATGAAGGGGTTGTTCTCTTTAGCAAACTATTCGAATTATTGAATATTTTAAGTTCTCCTTATACAACATATGTGAAAGATATCTGCTGAATTCGACATATAGATAAATGACAAAAAGTAAAACAATCTTAGATAATACATTTATTTTATTAGGCTTAGAATTATGTGTATAAATAAGTGAAGAAATAATTTAGATAGCTTAATTAATATCAATCCCTTATCAGAGTATTTGCTTCTAAACAAGCGTTCAGATCATCAGATGTAGTATTTTTTAGGTTGGAAGTATGATTCTTTTCTATGTAATGTATCCATACTTTTACAACATGAAATAATAAGTATGAATCTAATTATTTGACATTCCAAGTTTGTCAAAACAATTTTTTAGGTTAACGTGTGCTTTTTGAAGAAAATGTTCTTTGGAATTATGATGGTATTCTTTTCATTCATGAAATGAATGATCTTTATCATATAAATAATTTACGCAGATATTTGAACGTTTCTAAATAATGTAATAGTAATTACTTTATTCTGTCAACAAATGAACAAAATAAGTAACAAGTAATTGGAAACGTTGCCAGATTAAGAATTTTATTATCGACGAAATTCCATTTCTCCTCCGATGTTTTTTTGTAAATGACATGCAGGTTTACTCGTACATAATATTCTTTTTCTTTACCGCGTCCTTATTAAATAATATACAAGTCCATAATTGCATGCCAATCTTTCCAAAATGATTAAAACCAGAGCAATAGAAATATCTCATGTGACCACTGGCATCAATCGCACAGCGATGAGTATGACGTTCAGATGAAAATCTATAAATATACAATGAACTAAACTATAAACTGAACATCAAGCTGCAATACAAGTATAACTTCTATAATATAATTATAAAAACATCCTTCTTCATTAACATTTTGTGAAAAATTTTCACGAACAGAAATTAGAAGAGAAAATTGCTGTATTGTTATTTAATGAAATATGTCATCGGACTATTGAAGTGATTATTCAAAATAATTTCCTTCCCGTTAGTAACAGAGAGAAACATGTTTTATGATGTAGAGTGTTTTATTTGTGTTGGACCATCTTAACGCAGAAAATTGTAAAAATAATATAATTGATTAAATTAAAAATGCTTTTGAAAGCCAATTATTGTTCCAACTGTGTTATTTCCGAGTATGTCTGTGACCGCATTTACTTTACAAATATCACTTAATCTGATGTTTTACTGAAAATGAAATGTGATATATAGAATATTTTTACTTTGGTAGAATTATATCATAATGGTATTATAATCAAACATAGCCTGCAACATTTAAGTTTCGTCGTATTGGACGATCTATAATTTTATTTGTATATTGTACATAAGAACCATTATACTTAAAATGAATTTAATGGAGTACATCTAAACAAACGTTCAAAACTTACAGTTCAAACATTGATAGTAAGTTAATTGATAAGTACTATCAACTTATATTACATTAACTATGTGAGTCATCAACAACGCATTCTAGTATTACGTAAGTCATTAACAACACTATCTAGCATTCATTTACTAACTTAGTCACCAACGCCACTCTATAGTATAACATTACCTATGTAGATGGTCAGAAAAACTATCTAACATTATATGAACTGAGTTAGTCATCACAACCTCATCTAACATTACATTAACTATGACATTACATTAACTATGTAAGTGATCGTAAACACGTTCTAACATTACATGAATTGAGTTAGTCATTAACAACACTATCTAACATTGTATGAATAGAGTTGAACATTGATACTATTTTACAAAGTATACATGACTAGAAAAAATAGATATGTAATTTCGGATATCTCAAACTTGACAACAACATCTATACAGAATTGTTCCCTTGTTTTGGAATCACGTATGGTACTTTGTAGTTAGAACTATTAACATAACTACTTATAGTGTTACAGTTTCTATGACAGACCACTGCACTTTAAACAATGGATTATCTGATGATAGTATAGCTTGATATAAATGTTTAAGGGTAATTTTTTATATTTAGTTTTTTAAATAAATTACTAGTTTCTAAATTATGAATGCATTCTTTATTAAATGTCGTAGGTAATGGGGTAAGATAATAAGAAAACTGATTTAAGATTTGTTAAATACAATTATTATGTATCACAATAAACCTTAAGATTCAGCGTACAGTATTAACATAAACATGTGAAGTTTTAAAGGCAAAGGCAAAATATACGTACAAATACGTCCGTAAACAACTTTCTCTACTAATTTATAATATTATTTAACAGGGTTCGAATTTAAGCTCGCATACTCGCAAAATGCCAGTTAAAATCCAATACAGCGAGCAGAATAACTTGAGCTCGCATTTTTTTTGCGAGTACTTGTTCATTTTGGAAGTTTACACAATTGGTTTATTTTGCGCATGCTTGGCAAGTGTCCGCTGCAGAACTGATGACGTTTACCGTACAAGCCGCAATAACTGGTGACGTTTACCGTAAAAATTATTTTTAGTCGCTCTTTTTGGTTTTTTCTGTGGCTACATTTAGACGGACTATTTATAACAGACAAATACTATTGGTTAGCGGGTCCAAGTAGTTTTATCAAGGTCAAATGTCCGTGCGGTGCACCCGTCCGTGAATACTTAAAAAATAATGGATAAATTGGTTGTTAAAAGATCGCAGTCGGACACACATGCAACCGATGCTTCTAGTGAAAATAAAAAAAACAAAATTATCTCCTAACTCTTCTGTGGGCCATACTGCAAGCCTAAAAACGGTAAAAGAATGGATGAAAGAACTGAATATCTGACATACGAGTGTGAAGGTGACTCGGTACATAAAATCGTCTGTACAACCTGCAAGCTGTATGCACCAGCAAACATGATCTCCAACGTAAGTCTGTCATATTAAGGTCACATTGTAGAACCAGTTTAACCAAATATTTAAAAAAAATCGGAATCAATATACTTTTGATAACTAGGCCTCTTCAGTATTCATGTACATGTATGTATATATACATGCTGGCAGCATATTACAGGCTTGGTTGGCATATTTTGAGGGCTGATATTTAAATTTGTAGATGCTATCACACTAACAGTAGTGAATAGTCAAACATACATATATATAAAATTATATGGATGCAGAATTACTCTACAAACAGACTCCATGATCTATTTTGTGCTTACTTTTATAGCTGAGACATTAATTATATAAATATACTCAATACCCGTTAAGTTTTCAGTCTGTTGATGTAATCAGCTGATCAATCACAATATATGCTAAAATAATGAGGGTCAAAAGCAGTACATTGTCACTTGTAAATTCTAGTCTATAAAGGCAGGTGGTGTTCCTCTAGTATAAGCCTATTCCTGATCCGAAAACAATTGTTTTTAGCTTATAAATCAATTATTAATAAACTCATTAGCATACTACTTACCTACGTAAAATAATAAAATCATTTTACTGATGTAGGTAAGTATTATGAGTAAGTGAGGTCCATTTCATAATTGCAGTTTATAACTGGGAACACAACTGTGAAGAGGGAGTCTGTGAAATTCCATGTGAACTCTACAATGCACGTGCGAGCTGTGCAGACTAAAGCAGCTCAAGAAAGAAAAAAAAGGAATGAACAAACAGATCTTGAGAAAGGTTTTCAAAAAATGGACATGACTACATCTGAAAAGATGACAAAACCTTTCAAAACTGCTTACTATATTGCAATCTTTGAAAAACCATTCACTGACTTCCCAAATTTAATAGATCTGCAGCATTGTAATGGCTTGTCACTTGGTGATACCTACCATACTGACAAGGCTGCAAAAGATCTTATAGAGCACATTGGTGGTGTGTATTTTGATGAGACCAAACATCTTTTACATGATGCTGATTATTTTAGCATATTTTGTGATGGATCAACTGATAGATCCGAAACAGAAAAAGAAGTAATTTTAATAAAATGTTTGGACAATTACTATCCAAAAATGAGGTATCTGAAGCTTGTTGAGCCTGAAAATACAAAATCCCAAGGTATATTAGAAGCCATTGACAGGGCATTTTTAGAGTATGATTTAAATAATAACAAACAAAAAACTGTAGGCTTTTGCTCTGATGGAGCATCTGTAATGATGGGTTTCAAAAGGGGTGTCATTCAGTTAATGAAAACACAGGGTAATGCCGACTGGATAAAAGCCGTATGGTGTTTGGCCCACAGGTTAGAGTTGGCAATAAAGGATGCCTTTAAAGATACAAACATGGACAATGTCATTGAAATGCTTGTGTCCATGTATTATTTTTATAAGGGTTCTGGTAAAAGGCTGAAGGAGGCTTCAGATATTGCAGAGTTACTTGGGGAACATTTCATGAAGCCTGAGAAAACTAATGGCACAAGATGGGTTGACCATAAACTTAGGGCTACAAGTAAATTACTTAAAAATTGGCCTATTATAGTCACTCAGCTTCAAAATTATGCCGAGGACAGCTCAAATAGAGAACAGGACAGAGCTAAGGTTAGGGGGTATCTGAGGCAGCTTAAACAACACAAAATGGTTTGGTACCTGGCATTTGTAAAATATATTTTGAATGAAGTGTCAAAAATTAGTTTACTTTTTCAGAGGGAAGATCTTACTGTTTATAGTGCCATGACAAAACTCCAAAGTGCTGAAACCTCCTTAAGGGCTCTTATGGACAATGATGGCCCAACAGTTTTAGAAATCAATGACAAAATTATAGATGGCCTTTTACATGGTTTTAAACTTCAAAACATCATTCCAAATGATGCATTGGTCAGAGATAGACGCAGGATAACTCAGTCTGTTCTTGATTGCCTGCATACAAGGCTTAAAAATGTGTCAAGTGATGAAGTTTTTTTAGCATGCAATGCATTTGATCATAAAAACTGGCCTCTTTCAACAGACAGGGAGGCTCTTTTGCAGTATGGAATTGGAGATGTCAGACAGATATTCAATCATTTTGAATTTGTTCTGACAAATTCCGACTGTTACCTTGTCAATGCACTGAGCCAGTGGTCCGACTTAAAATTTTATGTAACTGGAAATGCAAGGTACAGTACTTTGAACCCACTGCTTGTATGACAGTTGATTAGCCAAATGGATAAGGATAAAGGAGATTACAAGGATATTCTTAAGGTCATTCACTTGTCAAATGTTCTACCTCTGGCCAATGCATCATGTGAAAGGGCCTTTTCAACTATGAAAAGGATAAAATCAGATTGGAGGTGCAGGCTTGGGGCAGAAATCATGGACACACTGATGAGAATCAAAGTTGGAGATATTTCTCTAAAAGACTATGACCCTAGACCTGCAGTGAGAAGATGGTGGTTGTCTGGGGAGAGGCAAAAAAGACCTAACACCCTGCCATATGGACCCAGAAATTGAACCTTCCTTTGTCTTTTGCATTCACAGAGAGTTAGGTCTTTTTACCTCTCATATAAAGCCAGTATCATCTCACAACATAACAATACCTGGAGAATTTTCAGTATCAATTTGTTTCTTTTAAATGCAAATATTTTATTCACATAAATATCCACTCAATAATTTTAAGCTACATTTTCATGACAAAAACATGTCTGTACTACAAATGATTAAAAATAGCTGTTATTTGTTTAGAACTTTGTCACTGTTGCAATTAAGAACTGACATATTGTGTGCAACAAAACCTTAGCTTGGTGGCTCTGAACTGTTTAGAAAGTAATATTCATGGAAGATGCCAGCTTTATATGTGCATACATATTCACAGACATAATGTAATGATATGCCTTAATTGTTTGAATTGTTCATGTTTCGTTACAGAGTGTTTAAGTTCTGCACTTTAATATAATTTGTCATACTATATTTTAATTATGTTCAAAGTTTAATATATTGTCAATTATAGTAATAAAGATATGAAATATTGGAAATGCCAGTTGACTTCTTCATATTGCCAGTTAAACAATTTGCTACTTGCAAAAATTTGCAAGTAGAAAATATTGCTAAATTCGAACCCTGATATATAAACATTAACTATCACGTTTAACTTATATTTTTGAAATGAAATTATAATAAATAAATAAACGTGATAATAAGGCCTTAATTGGACTGAATGAACTTAAATGAAATTTGAACTTGTTTAAATTTATTTGCTGGGTTTTTTGTTGTTTTTTTTTTTTTGGGGGGGGGGGGGTTGCACCTTAAACATATGATGCCATATTTATTAATATCTTAAGCAAATATTGAAAAGATAATGGAGAAACTATCTTATAACATTATTATCAGAAATGTTCTTTTTATATAAATGTGGTTGATAACATGACAAAATAGGAGTGTTCCACTAAGAATTATGATTTAAGTATTTGAAAGAAAAATCTAATAAAAGCTCTTTTACGACATTTGACATGATTTATTATGTCTTTTCTTTTACCTGCGATTGAATTGGTGTTTTACAATTGTTATTTGTAATTGTTTCGCTTAAAACAACACACTTTCAGCAAGCCTTGTGATGTTTAAATAGATAGTATGCTTTAAGGTAAACAAATAAATCATCAAATTAAATGAATAACTATGTCAGTAAATGAAAAACGTTACTCGTATGCTATTCATCATAATCAACACTTACCCTGAAAAGACCGGGAGTAAGAAGACTTTGTCACTAGTATGGACGACATCCGTGAAGTCTCTGAAGGTTATATATTTTGGCCGACTTACTTTAATTTGTAAACTTAATACCCCCAAATTGATAATGGGCAATTCTCATAATGGAAACTCAGCAATTCTATTAAAGAAATTAAGCATGCGTGGGCGGAAACGGACATTAACACTTTTAATCGGATGTATAGTGCTCTTCAATTCTACATTGTCAACTTTATATATCATATACATCTAAATAATTGTAACAAAATGTTCAAATTTTATTTAAAACAATATAAGATAAAAACAAAATGTATGCAACATTTTTAACCATTTAACAAGACAATAATACAAAACTATGAAAATAGTCAGTCATCTGTTATACATCATTTTACGTTGAACTTTAAGACAGCTGACTAAAACCAGACAAGTATGTTAGTTCCGATGCAGTGAAAGCTTGTATGTACAACACCTGAATAAATATTGAACCTGGCTGTTTGGCATGGGTACCAGCTGAATATACAATACAAAACATAAATACTTTATTGTTAAGCATAACATGTAGGCATGTGTTGTCTTATTATATATACATGTATATCATATTTTGAAAGTAGAATCATAATTGCATGGTACAATACCATACTTTACGTTAAATACAAACATTCATCATACATGTTAAATTCTTTGAGGTCATTCGCAGTGGATTATTTTAATATGGAAACTATAATAATTAGTTGCTAATATCAAGAAATTAATCAAGAAAGAACCAAACATTTCTGTATTTAAGACTTATTGAAAACCAAATTCCTCTTAATATCATTACATGCCATGTCTTATTTCCGAATAAAAATATAACATTATATTATTTCACAACAAAATATATCTACTTATAACATTCATTTCATATTATAATAATAATCGTATACATGTACTTTGTACATGTGCAGTTCTGTATGAAGCGTATAAAACGTTTCGTGTTCAGGAATATTGAGATTCTGATAAACATTAAAACACGTAATTGATTGAAATGTGATGTTTTAATGGTTCAAATGTTTTTAAATAGAATGCTACTAGATAATAATGTCCCGTGTGTATATGGTATTACAAGCAGGTATTGTTGAACACTAAATAGAGAAAGTTTTTTAGTAAACTTTGAGTTAGTCGGAAAAAGGTAATTGGTGGAATATTACAATAAATATTTTTGTTATAAACATTACATGTTATCAAAAAGAAAGAGTCCTACACTTGATTTCATTGTTCCTTTTTTCTTACAGAGGAAGTGTTTACAATACTTGCCTGGCAGGGTTGATTTTTATTCTTATTTGTTAACGATTAAGATAAAGGTCAAGCAAATAAGAATTCCAGTAATAATGTTTTTTAAACTTTAAATATTTGGTATCTTATCACTTTCTTTAGCAGTTTGAGATACTCTCAAATAATTATGTACATGTACTTTATAATTAACATGTACCCCCTTTTGATCGCATTTTATTACCTGATCCTTTCTAACATTCAAAACAGACATTCATATCAAAAAACAATAAAAATACTAATTATATATAGAAAACTCAATAAAACGTCATAGCGGCTTTCATAACATGTGCGATGAGCTTAAATAAGTCCGACCAGGCTTGTTCGAGTTCTGAATTCCACTTTTCACCAATAACTGGTTGTATCGCCAATATAAACTGTGGTCCTATCAGCTGAAAAAAATATATAAAATGATATTTATAATAGTCAGCCCTCTTAATTGCATTACGATATACATTTTTGGTATATACTTATGAATGAAATATTGGGAAATATTGATATAAAAATTTGTATCTTCATTTTCCGTTTTTTCAATTTAAAAAAAATCCAGTGAAACATATTTTCTGTTTTTTCAATGGTGTCTTGCCGAATTACTGTATTCTTAATTCAGCCAAAACACAACGTTAAAAGGAGAAGTTTTAAGAATGGTAAGGCCAAAAAAGAGAACAAGTATATAATAAACAGAAAATTCAAGTTTTTTTCTATAAATACAGGATTTGTTTTCATCTTGTGATAGTAAAATTATCGTAAATCACTTGTGGCTACCGCAACTCGTGAAATATTTATTTTCATACCACTCGATGAAAATAAATCCTACAATTCTAGAAAAACTTGAAAATTCTCTCTGTATACTTTATTAGAAACATTTAATAGAATTTATTATCAACTGTACTAATGCTTATTTCTGTAAGATATACGAAATAAATTTAAAAGGAAACAATGTACATGTTTAAAAATGAGAAGATTTTGATATTATTTTTATGAACTTAATGTTTTATAATCACAATTATCTTTACACACAATAGTTATAATTCTGAAATTCACAATGCATTCACTAGATATAAGCCAAGATATAAAAATACTTTCTCCAGCGTGATGAAACTTTCTAGTTTTGATAACAAACAAATAGTGCATAGACTGTACCAAAATTAAAATATATATGTATGTATTGTACCATAAACTGAGTTAAATGAAAGATAATACTTACATCCATGTAGTCGACCTTTGCTGTATACATGACATGTCGAGCACCAAGGTCATGTAATGTTTTAAACATGATGTCTGGCTCATGAATACATGTAAGGCACTTGTCTACAGTTCCCATGACTCGCATAGCGTGTGACTTTAATTGGTTGCTATGTGTTAAATCTTCAGGACTCATTCCTTTAAATGTTGTCAATGCATCTTGTACATCTGGATGGCTTGCAAAAAGCCTGAACTTGAAAACAGTCATCTGTAAACTCAATATATATTAACGAATGTAGACGGTGTTCAGACCGATAGATGATGGTTATTTTGAACTGCCTTTTATGTGTGTGGTTTTGATCTTGACAGTTTTATCCCATCAACTGCGTTTATTCGGCATATTAATCTTTGAAACTGATTAAATGGTTTATTTCTTCCCTTAAGCATGTTGTATTATATAGTAAAGGATATTCAAGCGCATATAGAGATTGCTTTTTAGAGCCGTTTAGAGATATCATTGTATATCATTAGGAAGGAGAAAATCTCAAATCAGAGGCTTAATTACCTACTTCTAAACTGAAGCTCAGCATAATTGAACTTGTTGATAAATAGCCCCAAACTAAAAGGTTAAAGTACCTCGTAACTCAACAAACTGTATCTTTATTAATTCTTTAAAAAGGAAAAAAACGAAATAGAATGAATAACATATTTTATTTGATTACATCCTTAAATGATATTAGTACCAATACCATTTACGGTTATTGTATCATTAGTATGGAGACAGTTAATTGGTATATCCAAATAAATTACATTAAATTTACGTTATGTTCTCAATTTATATCAAGATGTTTGAATAAGCTTTACAATGTAATATAAATAAAGTGAAAATAGTAAAGATGATAGCTCTTAAATACATAATGCGTCGGGAAAAATGATATCTTATCAACAGAATTTAAAGTCATATCAAAGGTAAATAGATCAAAAAAACATTGTATTGCACAATCATACAAAAGTTTATCTGATCAATAATTAAGCACATTAGTACGAACCATTGTATTCTTATACTTAGTAATGTTGACATGTCATATTTATATTATTTGTTTGAACTTAAGTCACTATACAGGATCCTACGGAAGCCCATTGCGGCCGTTTTGGTGTAAGAAGTTAGAACTTATACGTTAGATCTGCGAACTTAGATCTTAGAAGTTAGAGGTTATATTGACATCATATTCATATTATTTGTTTGAACTAAAGTTTGGAGTTTACACACTATACAGGATCGACATTTAGCTAAGTATAATTTTGTCTGGCGCCCCGCAAAGCGAAAGGCAAAACACGAAAATGCGACAAAGTGATCACCTTGTTATATTTTCGTGTTTTCGCCTGGCGCCTCGCGAAGCAAAAATACGACATGGCACAAATAAACCATCATAATTTTCGAAATAGATCATTTGATCAGATCAGCTTTTTAGTTTTCAGTTAGACTTGTATGTACTTAAGATTGATTTCAGTAAGTATACAGAAGCACGCGAAAAAATGTGCTAAAGTAATATCAGGCTATGAATATTTCATCATTAGATGGTCTGATTATAATTACGTGAACGACATAGAACTAATTTAACCATGTATGTGAACATCACGTTATAAACAATCAACATAAAGAAATATGAATATAAGTTAGAGTAAGAGTAAATCAATACAGAATTTTATTTATTTTACTTTTTTATAAGTGCAAATGACGACATGTAAATAATTATTTGCAACTTTGTTTGTTTTTGTTTTTTTTTGTTTTTTATTTGTAACTAAATTCCCCTTTGAGTGCCTAAAAACTGTTAAATAATCACTTTTATAACATTAAATTCCGTTTTGCTTGTATAATCAGGTAAATTATCGTAAGATATTGGTGTTAACTGTGTACAACACCACCATTGTGTTGACATGTTTAACCGACATTGACTGTGTACGGAAGCATCATTGGGATAACTGGTTAAATTCGGCTAGATGAGGAATATTTCTTTACTATCTTTTCCGAGGTTCTAAGTTTTCCGGAGCAACTTTCTAGTACAAAGAGTAGTATGAAATGCAACTTCCAAATCAATTATAAAAGTGTAAATGTGTGCTTCTTTAAGGAAATACCTGAGATAAAATGACAAAAGCACGAATTTTCTTCAAAATAATACGATTTTTCCTCATTAGATATATTTATCTAAAAGAAGCTATTATATAGATAATTCAGACAGGAATTTATACATTTCTCGGTGATGCAACTCCGAAACCAGATAACTCTTTTCTATTCTGAAAATTAATGAGTTGTTTGAACTGAATTAACGTTAGTGTATATAAGTAATTGAAAAACTTACTCCAAATAAATAATTTATGTAAATGGTTATCTTTGCTCTGGAAACAGCTGGAACTCCGTCTATTACTATAAGTATTTTTCTTTATATGTGTATGTATTTCATAAACAAATCATTGTTTGGTCAAATAAATAGTTACTGAGTAAAAATGTTTCAGGGCCATTTTTCGTTATCATAAACGATTATGTAGTCCTTTGTTAAATAAATCGAAAGACAGACTATATTGTATCGCACTGTTACAATGTCTTAATACAGAGGCGCCAAAAAGTATTATGTCTGATTTTACAGAAAACCAGGAAATAAAACCTGCCCGCTTACTGTCGAACTATATTTCTTCTGGTGTGCATATATTACATGAACAGGAATATAAAAATAGTAAGCATACAAAATGAATGTCTGCGAATGCTACCTCCAACGCAGTAATGTAGTTAACCAGCTGATAAATGTCATGTTTTCACAGATTTCAAGTTGTATGCCAGAGGTTAATAGATTGTTCCAAGAATGTTATTCGTAGTTTGTTTAAGTTGCTACAAATAAGAAATGATAACAAGCCCACTTTTTAATTCAGTTTACAAGCATCTTAATGAGTAAATTCACTTCCATTTCAAGAAAGATTCATGTGTAAATCCATGATGCATTTGAGTGATTTTAAGATATATTGTTTTATATACTCTTATACCATTTCTTTTATGTGTCTCGTATGGGGCATGCGATGTAATGTATGGAATAAAGTGATAATAAACAATTAACATAGAAATGTTAAACATTTTTGAGTTTAGTATTATACTATAAATAAAGGAACTTTTTAAGACCCCCAATACAACTGAAATAATGCAGAAAAACAGAATATTACGATCAGTAACATCTGGTTTCTGAATTAGAAACATGTACAATTCATATTGGGGATAAAATTTAATGGACAATGTTCTAAATATTAACTACAACCGTGGATAAAAGAACTATTATAATGAACGTTTGTATCCATAACTTAATGGCAATTTATGAAAATTCCGCCATCGTTTTCAACAGTGGTTATTTCGTTTCAGGATCAATTTATATATCATAAATCAGTACTACCCAGATATTTAATGCTTCCTTATGATATGTTCACCGACAACATCTTTACATTTTGCCTTTTGAACAATATAGGTTATAAAATAGAAAAAAGACTAAACACAAATATTCATAAAAAAATTATCCTTTGGTTGTTTGATAAGTTCTTGTCTTGTGACGTATTTTTATTTTTATATGGGTGAGGATAAACATGAGATAATACAACACACTGTTATCTTAACAAATATCTTCTGTCAGAAGTTGTATAACCCTCAACTGATGAAGATAATTCTTATCTACATCATTTTTCTTATCAATTTACGCTTCCTAATTAATTGACATACAAGTCAGCAATCGCAAAAAGCTGTATCTTCTCCCAGTAAAAAAAAAACAAGAACGAAAAAAATTCTCATGTGACCCATTGCATTGAACAGCTATGTATGTGATGTACATAGAAAAATGATATAATAAAATGAACTGAACTCTTTTTTTTATCATCAAACTTTTATGACACATTCTATATATCTATTAAAATAATTATTATGTTCGTTAATTGTATTTTGTTAAAGAAGGGAAAGGAAACATTCATGATCAAAGTAAGTGAACTATAAGTTAAAACAAATTGATGCTATTGACGTGATTATTCAAAATAACAAAAACATCCCATCATAAACTATGACATTTAGAAATAAGAAAAATAATATTTTGAAGAAGATTTTTTTCATTTCATACTAAACATCTCTATTCAGACACATGATTATATTACAAATGCCATAGAAAGATAGAAAGTAAATTATAGTACTGACTTTGTTATTTCACAGATAGAATCGTCGCCTCCCTGAGGTGTCTAATGGCTGCATACGCTGTATATCATTTGATCTGAGGTATGTACTGTACTTGAAATGCATGTACTATATGTGTTCGTATATTTTACTTATGATACTTATATTATAATAACATTAAAATCATATTTTTCAATTAAGCCGTGATGAGCGGTCATAAATGTTTCAACTCCTGATTTGTTTAATTAAATTGATATAATATGGAAATGACATTACATAAAAAACATAAACGTTTCAATATACGTAGACCTCATTTAAGGCCATGGATGGCAACACTAATTAACCTTACTTTCATTAAGATATCAGGTAGTAAATAATTTCTTATATAAAAATGTTGTTATTCATATAAATGATAAGGTCAATTTAAAGACTCGTTGTTAAATGGGTTTTTCTCTTTTAATTAGCAAACTATTCGAATTTTCCTTATACAACATTTGTGAAAAATACCTGCTGTATTCGACATATAGATAAATGGCAAAAAGTAAAACAATCTTAGATAATATTTTATTTTATAAGGCTTAGAATTATGTGTATAAATTAGTGAAGAAATAATTTAGATAGCTTAATCAATATCAATCCCTTATCAGAATATTTGGTTCTAATCAAGCGTTTAGATCATCAGATGTAGTATTTTTTAGGTTGGAAGAATGATTCTTTTCTATTAAAAACCAGTGAATTATTTACATATGTTCAGTGTTATAAAGTATCCATACTTTTACAACGTGAAATAATAAGTATGAATCTAATTATTTGACATTCCAAGTTTGTCAAAACAATTTTTAGGTTAACGTGTGCTTTTTAAAGAAAATGTTCTTTGGAATTGTGATAATGGTATTCTTTTCATTCATGAATTGAATGATCTTTATCATATAGATAATTTACGCAGATATTTAAACGTTTCTAAATAATGTAATAGTAATTACTTTACTCTGTCAACAACTGAACATAATAAGTAACAAGTTATTGGAAACGTTGCTAGATTAAGAAACTTCTTATTGACGAAATTCCATTTCTCCTCCGATGTTTTTTTTTAGTCCCCTACCGGTTTACCGGAGGGGACTTTAGGTTTACCCTCCGTCCGTCTGTCCGTCCGTCTGTCTGTCAGTCCGTCAGTCCGTCCGTCCACAAAACTGGATCCCGCGATAACTTGAAAAGTACTGAAAATATTTTTATGAAACTTGGTATATGTATAGATGGCAGTATGGAGATTATGCACCCCTTTTTTTTCTTCCTATGTTGAAAATTCTGGTTGCTATGGCAACAAATAGGCTAAAAATATGGCAAATTTTACACATAAACTGGATCCAGTGATAACGCAAAAAGTACTGGAAATATTTTTATGAAACTTGACATATGGGTAGATGGCAGTCTTGAGATTATGCATGTCTTTTTCTTTTCTTCCTATGTTGAAAATTCTGGTTGCTTTGGCAACACATATACTGAAAATATGGCAAATTTTACACATAAACTGAATCCAGTGATAACTCAAAAAGCACTAGAAATATTTTTATGAAACTTGACATATGGGTAGATAGCAGTCTTGAGATTATGCATGTCTTATCTGTTCTTCCTATTTTGAAAAAATATCAGTTGCCTTGGCAACAAATAGGCTTAAAACATGGCAAATATAACAATATTTGTGATAAGTCAAAAAGAGCTGAAAATTTTTATGAAATTGCATCTTTAATTCAAGAGTTATCTCCGCTTTAAGAATTTTGCTTTTAAAATGTTATATTTTGGTAACAGGGATGTTTCAAATATTAACTTTAGAGTGTCCTTCAGTCCGTCTGTCTGTCTGTTCATAAAAACTGTTTCCTGTGATCACTTTTAAAGAACTTTTCCAACAAGTTTACTTAAAATAGAGAAAAAATGAAACATAAGTGAATGGCCAATGGCCCTTCAGAATGTTGATGGGGTTCTAACCGGTAGGGGACTTATGGATTGCTTGCAATACTATGATAATTGCTTGTTGTAAATGACATGCAAGTTTACTCGTACATAATATTCTTTTTCTTTACTGCGCCCTAATCAAATAATATACAAGTCCATAATTGCATGCCAACTTTCTTTCCAAAATGATTAAAACCAGAACGATAGAAATAGCTCATGTGACCACTGGCATAACTCACACAGCGACAAGTATGACGCTCAGATGAAAGTCTATAAATATACAATGAATTAAACTATAAACTGAACATCAAGCTGATCTACAATTATACCTTTCTTTAAAATAATATTAAAAAAACATCCTTTTTTATTCACATTTTGTGAAAAACTTTCACGGACAGTAATTAGCGAAGCAAATTGCTGTATTGTTATTTATTGAAATACGTCATTGGACTCTTGAAGTGATTTTTCAAAATTATTTCCTTCCCGTTAGGAACACTGAAGAGTGTTTTATTTGTGTTGGACCACCTTAACGCTGAATATTGTAAAAATAATATAATTGATTAAATTAAAAATGCTTTTGAAAAGCCAATCATTGTGCCGACTTTGTTATTTCCGAGTGTGTATGTGACCGTAGTTACTTTACAAATATCATTTAATCTGATGTTTTACTGAAAAAGAAATGTGATACATAGAATATTTTTACT
Organism: Ruditapes philippinarum; assembly: GCF_026571515.1. NCBI lineage: Eukaryota > Metazoa > Mollusca > Bivalvia > Venerida > Veneridae > Ruditapes > Ruditapes philippinarum. The sequence goes on along the minus strand of NW_026866188.1, from coordinate 101,902 downwards.
TTGGTAGAATTATATCATAATGTATTATAGTCAAACATAGCATGCAACATTTAAAGTTCGTCATATTGGACGATCTATAATTTTATTTGCATATTGTAAATAAGAACCAATATACTTAAAATGAATTAAATGGAGTACATCTAAACAAACTTTCAAAACTTACAGTTCAAACATTGATAGTAAGTTAATTGACAAGAACTGTCAACTTATATTACATTAACTATGTGAGTCATTTTACCAGGTATACATGACTAGGAAAAATAGATATGTCAATTCGGACATTTGACAACAACATCTATACAGAATTGTTTCGTTGTTTTGGAATCACGTATGGTACTTTGTAATTAGAACTATTAACATAACTACTTATAGTGTAACAGTTTCTATGACAGACAACTGCAATTAAAACAATGGATTATTTGATGATAGTATAGCTTGACCTGCTCTTTAATAAATGTTTAAGGGTAATTTTTTATATTTAGATTTTTTAATAAATTACTTGTTTCTAAATTATGAATGCATTATTTATTAAATGTCGTAGGTAATGGGGTAAGATAATAAGAAAACTGATTTAAGATTTGTTTAATACAATTATTATGTATCACAATCAACCTTATGATTCAGCGTAGAGTATTTACATAAACATGTCAAGTTTTAAGCGCAAAATATACGTACAAATACGTCCAAAATAACTTTCTCTACTAATTTATAATATTCAAACATTAACTATCACTTTTAACTTATATTTTGAAATGAAATTAAAATAAATGAAAAAAAAACGTGATAATAAGGCCCTTATTGGATTGAATGAACTTATATGAAATTCGAACTTTTTTAAATTTATTTGCTGGGGTTGTTTTTGTTTTCTGTTTGTTTTTTTTTTGCGCCTTAAACATATGATGCCATATTTATAAATATCTTAAGCAAATATTGCAAATATAATGTATAATGGAGAAACTATCTTATAACATTATTATCAGAAATGTCGTTATCGGTTTTTCTCTTCTTTTTATATATATGTGGTTGATAAAATGACAAAATACGAGTGTTCCACTAAGAATCATGATTTAAGTGTTTGAAAGAAAAATCTAATAAAAGCTCTTTTACGACATTTGACATGATTTAATATGTCTTTTCTTTTACCTGCGGTTGAATTGGTGTTTTACAATTGTTACTTGTAATTGTTTCGCTTAAAACAACACACTTTCAGCAAGCCTTGTGATGTTTAAATAGATAGTATGATATAAGGTAAACAAATAAATCATCAAATTCATTGAATAACTATGTCAGTAAATGAAAAACGTTACTCGTATGGCATTCATCATAATCAACACTTAACCTGCAAAGACCGGGAGAAAGAAGACTTTGTCACAAGTATAGACGACATCCGTGGAGTCTCCAGGTTATATATTTTGGCTGAATTACATAAATTTGTCAACCTGATATCCCCAAATTGATAATGGGCAATTCTCAGAACTCGACAAGTCTTTTAAAGAAATTAAGCATGTTTGGGTTTAAACGGGCATTGACACTTTTAATCGTGTGTATTGTGCTCTTCAACTCTACATCTAATTCTCCAACATATTTATCAGAGACATCTAAATAATTGTAACAAAATGTTCAAATTTTATTTAAAACAATATAAAATAAAAACAAAATCTAACATTCATGTGTATGCAACATTTTTATCGAATTTTTAACCATTTAACAAGACAATAATACAAAACTATCAAAATAGTCAGTCATCTGTTATACATCATTTTACGTTGAACTTTGAGACAGCTGACTAAAACCAGACAAGTGTGTTAGTTCCGATGCAGTGAAAGCTTGTATGTACAACACCTGAATAAATATTGAACCTGGCTATTTGGCATGGGTACCAGCTGAATATACAATACAAAACATAAATACTTTATTGTAAAGCATAACATATAGGCATGTGTTGTCTTATTATATATACACGTATATCATAATTGAAAGTAGAATCATAATTGCATGGTACAATAACATACTATACGTTAAATACCAAACATTCATCATACATGTTAAATTCTTTTAGGTCATTTGCAGTGGATTATTTCAATATGAAAATTAACATAATAAGTTGCTAATTTCAAGAAATTTATCTTGAAAGAAGAATAGGGCTATGTATTTGTGACTTCCATATTGTTTCTTTTTTGCAGATCAAATTCCGCTTATATCGATTGGTGGTATATAACATTACATATCATCTCACATTTGTGATATTACATGATAATATGATTTCAAAACACAATATATCTACTGGTAAAAAATCTGAATTCATATTATAAAGATTATCGTATAATTTGTAAATATTCAGCTCTATCTGAAGCATATAAAACGTCTCGCGTTCAAGAATATTGAGACTCTGATAAACGTACTTTACATTAAAACACATAATTAATGGACTGAAATGTGATGTTATAATGGTTCAAATAGTTAAAAAAGAATGCTAGATTATCATGTCTCGTGTGTATATAGTTTTTCAAGGCTCCTAAATTCCATTTCATTGTTCAAGAGAAAACGTTTTTCAAAACTTACGTGTAAGGATAATGGTTAAGCAAATAAGAATGTCAATGATAATTATTTTAAAATTTTTAGGGAAAGATAGATATATAATTAATTGACTTATACATGAAGTGCATACATAATGTAGTCGTTTTGTAAGTAAAGTATTTGTCTATATCACTTCATTAGCAGTAAGCGATATTTTGAAAGATAAACATGTATTCAATAATTAACATGTACCCTCTTATGACCGTATATTATTACATTATCCTTTATAACATTCAAAACAGACATTCATATCAAGTTAATTCCAATCAAAATACTATAACTATATTTTGATAACTCAATAAAACGTCATAGCGGCTTTCATAACATGTGCGATGAGTTTAAATAAGTCCGACCAGGCTTGTTCGAGTTCTGAATTCCATTTTTCACCAATAACTGGTTGTATCGCCAATATAAACTGTGGTCCTATCAGCTGAAACAAAATATAAAGTGTTATTTATCATAGTCAGACCTCTGATTCCATTACTATATACAGATTTAGTATATACTTATAAATGAAATATTGGGAAATATTGATGAAATAAAATGTGTATTTTCATTTTCCTTATTTCCACTGTAAAAAAAATATTATCCACTGCAGTGAAACATATTTTCCGTTTTTCTACTGGTCAGCCAATACACAACATTAAAGGAGAAGTTTTAAGAATTTTTAGGTTTATTTGTTTTCAACTGTACAAAAACTTATTTCTTGACGATATACTTAATAAATTTTAAAGGGATCAATGGACTTGTTTCAACATGAGCAAATTTTAATATTTATTTAAATAAACTTAATGTTTTAATAACATTATAATTTTATAATTTTAATTATCTTAACACACAACTGTTATTATTCAGAAATTCACAATGCTTTCACTGGATATTAGCTGATAAGAAAATAATCTTTTTAGCGTGATATACGATTGTAATGAAATTAAATATTATTGATAATAATTTGTGCTTAGACTGTACCAAAATAAAAACAAAATGTATATCTATTGTACCATAAACTGAGTACAAATGAAAGACCTTAAGTCGAAAAAGTACTTACATCCATGTAGTCGACCTTTGCTGTATACATGACATGTCGAGCACCAAGATCATGTAATGTTTTAAACATGATGTCTGGCTCATGAATACATGTAAGGCACTTGTCTACAGTTCCCATAACTCGCATAGCGTGTGACCTTAATTGGTTGCTATGTGTTAAATCTTCAGGACTCATTCCTTTAAATGTTGTGAATGCATCTTGTACATCTGGATGGCTCGCAAAAAGCCTGAAATTGAAAATAATCATCTGTAAAGCCAATATATTAACGAATGTAGGATAGATGATGGTTATTATGAACTGCCTTTCATGTGTGGTTTTGATCTTAACAGTTTTATCCTATCAATTACGTTCATTCGGCACATTAATCTTTGTAACTGATTAAATGGTTCATTTCTTACCTAAAGCATGTTGTATTATATAGTAAAGGATATTAAAGCGCACATAGAACTTGCTTTTAGAGCCGTTTAGAGATATCATTGTACATCATTAGCACGGAGAAAATCTCAAATCAGAGGCTTAATGACCTACTTCTAAACTGAAGCTCAGCATAATTGAACTTGTTGATAAATAGCCCCAAACTGAAAGGTTAAAGTACCTCATAACTCAACACACTGTATCTTTATTAATTTTTTAAAAAAGAAAATGGCGAAATAGAATGAATACGATAGGTTTTTTAGATAAAACCTTAGATGATATAAGTAAATCAGTTTAATACTACACACGGTTATTGTATCATTAATATGGAGTCAGTTAATTGATATATCTAAACAAATTACTTAAAATATACATTATGTTCTCAAGTTATATGGAGATGTTTTAATAAGCTTCACAGTGTTATTTAAATGAAGAGAAAATAGAATAGATGATAGCTCTTAAATAAATAATACGTCGAAAAAATGATATCTTATCAAAAGAATGTAAGACTCATGTCAAAGCAAAACAGATAAAAATATTGCACAATCATATAAAAGTTATATGATCAATAATTAAGCACATTAGTACGAAACATTCAAATCTAATATCTAGTAAAGTTAACATGTTATATTTTTATTATGTGTTTGAACTGAAGTCAGAAGTTTACACACTATACAGGATCGACATTTTGCTCTGGTGCCCCGCGGAGCGAAAGGCAAAACACGAAAATACGACAAAATGATCACCTTCTCAATTTTTCGCCATGGTGCCCCAAATGGCACAAATCAGTCACTAAAGTTTTCGAAAAAGATCATTTGATCAGAACAGCTTTTTAGTTTTCAGTTAGACTTTGTAAGATTGATTTCAGTAAGAATACAGAAGCACGCGAAAAATGTGCTAAAGCAATATTAAGCTATGAATATTTCATCATTAGATGGTCTTATTATAATTAGTTTAATTACGTGAACGATATAAAACTAGTTTAACCATGTACATCACGTGGTAAAAATATAAATTTGAATAACATAAAGAAAACCTGATATAATTAAGGAGAGTGAATCAATACAGATTGTTTTAAAGTACAAATAACGCTAAATAAATAATTATTTTAAAATTGTTTTTTTTTTAATTTGTAATTTGAGTGTCTTATGCATCAAAACTATTGTATAATATTGCGGTTTACTGTCTTAATCAGCACCATTGAAATTATTGGTAAAACTATATTTACCGTATTCGACATCACCATTGGAGTTATTGGTTAAACTAATTACAGCACCATTGGGTTTCCTTGTTAAACTAATATTAACCGTGTACAGCAGCACCTTTGGGACTTTCTAGTAAAACTAAAATTAACCGTGTACGGCAACATCATTTGAATTTCTAGTAAAATTAATATTAACCGTGTACGGCATCATCATTGGACTTTCTAGTAAAACTAAAATTAACCGTGTACGGCAACATCATTGCGATTTCTAGTAAAACTAATCTTATACTTGTACGGGAACATCATTGGGATTTCTAGTAAAACTAATATTAACCGTGTACGGCAACATCATTGGGATTTCTAGTAAAACTAATATTAACCTTGTACGGCAACATCATTGGGATTTCTAGTAAAACTTATATTAACCTTGTACGGGAAGACCATTTGGATTTCTAGCAAAACTAACATTAACCGTGTACGGTAGCACCATTGGGATTTCTAGTTAAACTTATATTTAAAAAACCGTGTAAGGGAGCACCATTGGGATTTCTAGATAAAGTGATACATGTATTAACCTTGTATGGCAGCACTATTTGGATACTAGGGCTATAAGAGGTATATTTCTTCAATACCTTTTCCGAAATTCTTCGTTTTCCGGAACAACCTTCCAGGCCAAAATGTAGTATAAAATGCAACTTGCAAATCAGTTATAAAAGCGTCAATTTGTGCTTGTTTAAAAAAATATCTGAGATAAACTGAAAAAGACGTGTTTTCTTCAAAATTACACGAATTTCCCCCTCATTTTTCTTGATTTGATATTTATCTAAAGGAAGCTACTAGTACTATATAGATGATTCAGACAGGAATTTTCACATTTCTCGGTGATCTTACTCCGAAACCAGATAACGCTTTCATATTCTGTTGTTTGAACTGAATTAACGTAAGTGTATATAAGTAATTGGAAAACTTACTCCAAATAAATGATTTATGTAAATGGTTATCTTTGCTCTAGAAACAGCTTGAGCTCCGTCTATTACTATTAGTATGTCTATAGATATGTGTATGTATTTCATAAAAATTCTCGTTTGGTCAAATAAATAGTCACGGAGTAAAACTGTTTCAGGGCCATTTTCCATTACCATATACTATTATTTTGCCAATGCTACATTAGTTTTTGTTTTCGTTAAATAAATTAAAAGACAGTCTATATGGAATCGTACTGTTACAATGTCTTAATACAGATGCACCAAGAAGTAATATACTGATTTTTGCACACAAAAACAGAAGGAAAAAAAACAAAAAAAAAACAGGAAATAAAACCTCCCCGCTTACTGTCGAACTTTCTTTCTTCTGGTGTGCAACATTATCAAATAAACAGGAATATAAGATTGTTGAGCATACAAAATGAATGTCTACGAATGCTACCTCTAACGCAGTAATGGAGTTCCACAGCTGATAAATGTCATGTTTTGGCAGATGTGAAGTTGTATGCCAGAGGTTAATAAGATTTTTCCAAGAATGCTATTCGTAGTTTGTTTAAGTTGGTACGAATAGAAAATGATAACAAGCCCTCTTTTATTAATTTATTTTACATGCATGTAAATATGTTATCTTATTGAGTAAAGTCACTTTTATTTAATGAATTAAAGGAATTATCTCATGAAGTTAAGGAACTATAAGAGATATTGTTTTATGTACCTATATATAATTTATTTGATATGTCTCGCTCGGGACATGCGATGTAATGTTTGAACAAATGTGATAATAAACCATTTACATATAAATATTAAACATTTCTGAATTTACTATCGAACTAAAGTAAAGGAACTATATAAAAACCCCCAAAAAACCCTAAAAAAATATAGAAAAAAAAAACCTTTTTGAAGGTGATTATGATCAGAAACATCTGTTTCAAAATAAAAGCAGTACTTTTTTTCAGGGGGGGAAAAAATTTTATATTAAGGAATTAACTACAATTTTTCCAAATATTTCTAGGAACCGTGGATAAAAGAACTGCTATAATGAACGTTTGTATCCATATATAATCAACCAGTTAATATGTTATCCTTCATTTTAATCATATACGATACAAATATTTGTTAACTATATAGGTTACACAATTGAAATAGAATGAACACAATTGTTTCTTTGTTTACTTTGATAAATTCAACTTGTGACGTATTTTATAGGGGTAAGGATAATCATTAGATCATAAACAAACTGTTATCTTAACAAATATCTTCTGTCAGAGGTTGTATAACCCTCAACTGATGAAGATAATTCTTATCTACATCATTTTTCTGATCATTTTACGCTTCCTAATTAATTGACATACAAGTCTACAGTCGCAAAAAGCTGCATCTTCTCCCCCAACCCCCCACCCCCCCCCCCAAAAAAAAAAAAAGAACGGAAAAAATTCTCATTACATTGAACAGCTATGTATATGACAAAGAAAAAAAATATCATAAAATGAACTGGACTCTTTCTTTATCATCAAGCTGCAGTTAAAGCTTTTATGATACATTCTATATATCTATTATTAAAATATGTTCGTAAATCGTATTTTGTTAAAGAAGGGAAAAGTTCATGATCAAAGTAAGTGGACTATAAGTGAAAATAAATTGCTATAGAAGTGATAATTGAAAAAAAAAATTAATCATAAACTATTTGGAAATAAGAAAAGAACATTTTGAAGAAGATTTTTTTTCATTTCGTTTTAAACATCTCTATTCAGACACATAGCATAGTATAATTGATTGAATTACAAATGCCATAGAAAGCAAATTACAGTACTGACATTGTTATTTCAGAGATAGAATCGTCGCCTCCCTGAGGTGTCTAATGGCGACATTCGCTGTATATCATTTGATCTGATGTCGTTATGAACTGTCCTTGAAATGTATGTACTATATGTGTTCTTAAATTATACTCATTATACTTCTGTAATAATAACATTTAAATCAAACGAAACCTGCATCATTTCCAATTTAGCCGTGATGTGCGGTCATAAATGTTTCAAATTTTGATTATTTTAATTAAACTGATATTATACATAAAGGACATTATACTTACATAAAAAGAAGCATATACGTTTGAATATACATACACAATATTGCAGGCCAATGATGGCAACACTAAATTTACCTTACTTTCATTAAGATATCAGCAAGTAAATAATTCCTTATTACATGTATATTAATTTTGCTGTTTAAATAACTGATAAGGTCAATTTAAAGACTCGTTGTTAAAAATGAATATGAAGGGGTTTTTCTCTTTAGAAAATAATTCAAATTATTGAATATTTAAAGTACTTCTTAAACAAAATTTGTGAAAAGAATACCTGCCTTATTCGACACAAAATAGATGTCAGTAAGTAAAGCAAACTTAGTTAAACATCTTAAATAATTCTTTATTTTATTACCCTAAGAATTATGTGTATAAACTAGTGAAGAAATAATTTAGAAGGATAAATTAATATCAATACCTTAATAAGAATGTTCGCTTCTTATCAAGCGCTCAGATTATCAGATGTAATATTATTTAGGTTGAAAGTATGGTCCTTTTCATAGCCAGTGAATTATTAACATATGTTTCAATTTTAGTGAAATAATTTATCCATACTTTTACAACGTGAAATAATAAGTATGAATCTTATAATTTGACATTCCAAGTTTGTCAAAACAAACTTTGAGGTTAATGTGTGCTTTTTTGAAGAACAAAAACAAAACTGTACGTACTTACACAATCCCATATGTTGTTTGGAATTATGATGGTATTGTTTTCATTCGTGAAATAAATGATCTTTATTATATAGATAACATTTAAACGTAACTATATAATGTAATAGTACTTTCTATATTTCGTTAATAAATGAACATAATAAGAAATTGAAAACGTTCCCAGATGAACATAATTCTAATTGACAAAATTTCATTTCTCTTTCAATGTTTCTTAGTAAATGGCATACAAGTTTATAATCGCACAAAACCTATCTCCATTCTTAAGACGGTAATTTTGATCTTCATAATATTAATTTTCTGTATAGAACGCTAATTAAATGATAAACAAGTCTACAATCCAATGCCAATCTTCTTTCCCAAATGATTAAAACCAGAACAATAGAAATATTTAATGTGACCACTGGCATAAATCGCACAGCGACAAGTATGACGTTCAGATATGCAATGAACTAAACTATAAATTGAACATCAAGCTGCAATACAAGTATACCTTCTATAATATAATTATAAAAACATCCTTTTTCATTCACGTTTGTGAAAACTTTTCATGAACAGTAATTTGCGGAGAAAATTGCTGTATTGTTATTTAATGAAATATGTCATTTGTCTATTGAAGATGATTATTCAAAATAATTTCCTTCCTGTTAGTAGCAGAGAAAATGTTGGGTTTTGTTGTTGTTTTTTTTTAAATGAAATGAGTTTGTTTTTTTATATCATAACGGTATTTTATTTAATGCTTTTCAGTGAATTACTGATTTATCCATGAAAATTATATTTGATAATTTCACAGTGAAAATTATCAAAATATAATTTCACACTTTTCAATGACAAAACTACTTTCGTAAGATTTTCCCCATGTGGTACCTCAATTTTATTTTTGCTGACAATTCTGACAATGCCAGGCTGTTTAGAGAAAAGCAAAGCTGAAATTGATAAATAACTTAAATGTCAAAAGTAATAAAAAGAAGAAAACTGACTTCTTTTCATCCAAATTACCAATCAGTAAATATCGTCTATCAATTTTTTTGTTTCATTTTAACAGTCTAAAAATACATTCCTTCTACACGAAAAACTGCTCTTGATGACATTTAGGCATATTTAAGCATCCTTCGAGCAATAACTGCCGTATGCTTTTTGAAAATTTGAAAAGCTATGATAGCCATCAGCCCGAAGAATATGTAAACAACCCAGCGTTCTTCAGGCAGCTTTTCAACAATTCCAAGTTTCCAATTTCCTAGCCACTTTTTGAATGTTTACAATGTACACATCTGTCAACACTTGTTTATTGTCATTAACAATCCTCAAATAAGTTTCGCCACTCGTGAGAATACTGTTTTTAAAGCCCACTCGATGAAATAAATATAATATATAACCAACATTTTAGTTTCGTCGTACTGGACGATTTTTAATTCTATGTGTATATTGTTCATTAAAACCATGATACATAAATAAAATTAACAGAGTAAATCTAAATATACGTTCAAGTCTTTCAGTTCAAACATTGATAACACTATCGACTTATATTAAATTAATTTGTAAGTCATCAACAGCGTTTTCTAGCATTACGTTCGTCATTATCAACACTATCTAGCATTACATTAACTAAGTCACGAACAACACTCTATAGTATAATATTAACTATGTAAGTGGTCAGAAAAACTATCTAATATAATATTTACTGACTTAGTCATTAACTATCTAACATTACTTACATTAACTATGTAAGTGATCGTTAACACTATCTAATATTACATAAACTGAGTAATTTAGCAGCAACATTAACTATGTAAGTGATTGGAAACACTATCTAACATTGCATGAACTGAGTTAGTCATTACCAACACCATCGAACATTACATTAACTATGAAAGTGATCGGAAACACTTATCTTACATTACATGAATGGAGTCAGACATTAACAACACTATCTAGCATTACATTAACTAAGTAAGTGATCGGAATCACTATCTAACATTACACGAATTGAGTTAGTTATTAACAACACTGTCTAACATTACATTACCTATGTAAGTGATCGGAATCACTATCTAACATTACACGAATTGAGTTATATCTTACATTACATGAACATTAACTTACTTATTCATCAGCAGTATACAAGTTATTACTACATGAATTTATAATTTTAATAACTGATAGTTTAATGTGAATGTAATGTGTATCTATTTCAAATATTTAACCTTCGACAAGATAATCTAATTATTTTCTTAATATCCTAATAATTATTAAAATGACTAAGTATACAAAATTCTTATAAACATTTTTGAAATAATTTTTAAACTTTTGTTAAATTAATTCAAACATTTAGATTTGTCTTCAATTTGCAAATACAAAATGTCGTTTTAAAGAGATTTAATGAATTCGAGAAGTGTAAATGTATAAATTTTCTAGCTTAAAGAAAATGTATTTTATTAATTATTTCAATTAAATAAGAAGAGTGATCAGAAAATACGTAAACGTTTCCAGTAATATATTTATTTGACGTCTCAAAGCTTTAGCAGATTGAATTTGTGGTAAAATCATGAATGTTTTCTGAAAATGATTTCACTTTATTCAACTCAATTCAAAATGTATTTGGCACTTAAATCATTTAGCCATCATTATATTCATAAAGCCCAAATTGTTGTGATTACACACACCACACATAATTGCTAATGACATAACATATCTAATGGCGTCATGACCTGTTAGTAAAACAAACACTTTCTGTAGAACATACAATATTGCCCATTTATCTAGCTGAACTACATTGTACGAGTAAAAGAATAAATGGAAATTGTGTCACACAATCAGTCCGTTTTTAGTATAAGTACTTAACCATGGTAAGCATACAAATTTGCTAATTTCATTCTAGATTGTAAGCAAAAATTCAAATAATATACAGATTTATCATGCAATGATGTCATGATTTGATAACGACTTTTAGCACAGCGCAAGACAATACGAGGAAAACTCTTATAGACATTACTTCAATCCTTTAAATAAGTATGTAGATTAGAAAATGTGTTTGTTTTGCATGTGAGTTCACTCGTGAACACCATATTACGTATTTTCATTCATGGCTACGCCACTTATGAAATTTCAAAAACACTGTTAACTTTGTAAACAAATATCCTGTTTGTAAATTCTGACTAGTTAGTACTATATGTATGTCTTAACTGCCCTAAATTTATTATCCGTTTCTTTTATAAATTGTCCAGACAATTTGTATCAGGTTTTAGATATTCTTAATTCTTGTAACTTATTATTTTGTACAGAACGCATATGCAATTTCTATTCTCAACGCATATTGTGTTGAATGTATGCTCTTTAAAGTTTGTTATTTTAAGGCATGCAAAACAATTGTAGGATATTATGGAGTAAATTCATTCACATATTAAAATGCAATGCAATGCAAAGTTCTGAGGTCCCTAATCTCCGAATGTTATATAACATGAATCGACAACTGTGTATAAAAACAGGTAATCTCGCAGTGGTTTGTGCCAATGAAAATGTTGTTCTTGTGCAAATATACATTTAACCTAGATTTGCACGTAATTACGTAAATTTAAGATGTAAATTATGCGGGTATATAAAGTTCATGTTTTGTATCAATTAAGATATGAATATAAAGATCAACAAACGAATGCACACTTAGGGACCATTTCCAACTGCGGTCCACTGGAGAGACACAAAATGAAAGCAATTTTCGGAAAAGCCGTTTTTGTTATTAAGCATTTAGCGGAGGATCACAAAATATCAATATGTGATGCAAGTATTTTCATTGTCTGCAATTTCCTTTTATGTAAATTTATCTTACTTTCGCATGAATACTATACACTAAAGATGGAAGTTAGAAAAAAGCAACAATAAACAAGATATACATTCTACCCAGATCTTGCTTTTAAAATAAGTCAGTCTTGCAGATTATCTCTCAAGTTTTAATTACAGGCTACATGTGTAGAAGACACAAAAAGAAATACAAATCAATTACGGCTTACAAAACATGCGTCTGCTTTTTTTCTTTCATTGTTAAAAGGAAATTACTTTCTAAATTATCAAAGAAATTATTCGATTTAATATCTTCAGTGTCTTATGAATATGTCAAAATTATTGATGCAGGAACTTATAACGGTGTATTACAAAAAACGGAATACAGTCTAATGTTGTCAAATGTTGATCACGTTAATGCTGGCCCAGTCTAGGAACTAGATACTGACTATATAATTTCCATTGATAAAATCATATCATGCGATGAAAACTTTCGTATTACCAGTTGCCTAACAAGTTCACTTGTTAGTGAGCTTTGTAATTGAATGTGATAGAAAAGTATTCATAGGAAAAAATTCCGACTCTAGTATGTCTTATAAAGAAATATATTAGCTAGGCAAATATCAGGAGTGGTTAGATTAGAGTTAAATCCTTGCGGAACATTGAAATATTATGTTCAAGTAATTAGTTTGTTAATATTTTGTTTATATAAACAGACAAATAAGCACCATTATTTCTGAAGCAAAATTACATGTTTATAGAGGATGTTTGTTTTTTTGTGTAAGACAAAATAATAATCATTTTACCCTTTTTTGTACATAATAACGAGTATAAATCACATTTCGATGTAACATGAATATATAAATCTTTTTCCCCACTGGTAGCCCCATAATTTCAGGAGCTGTTATAAAAAATAAAAATAATAAGGCTGAAAATTAGTTCAAAAATGAATATAACCCGGGTATGATGATATAAAATTTTAGAAAGAAAGACATGAATGAATGTTTACTTGAATAAATATAACAAATAACATTTGTGTTTCTAAAAGATGAAGTATTTTATAACATTGATACCTAGAGGAGTAATTTATAATGTTGAATTCTGCTTAAGCCGGTGCTAGGGACTTGAACTGTAACTTGCTATCATGAACAGGCTTAACAATTTTAAACATATTCAAAAAGGGGGACTTTTTAGAGGATTGTAACAAACACTTATGTATTGTAATTAAATGTATATACGTCCAAGAAACGACAAGGATTTGAAAATGGAACTTTTTGAAAGGCCTGTCTTACTAACACTGAATTATTTAGTTATCTTTTTGGCTGGTGAATGCCAATGGTTTTACACAATGTATTACAGTTATTGCTCGTTTATACTTTACTGGGCCAAAATGTCTTAAAGAGCAAGAGCAATTTTACATGTGAAAGGACATGTAATTATCAATGAATATTACGAACGTAATCAAGCAGGAAACGTTCAATTTGATCACCATGTGAATTGAACGAACATGAAGAATCTAAGTAAGTTTTATCCATTTAATTATGATTGTGGTCAGTATTTAACTTGTAATCGTACGAACAGGACTAATTATGTCTGAATTGATAATAATTTTTAATTGAAAATATAACTGTTTACTTAATTGTAAAGATTATTAGGATTTAAATTGTCACACATTGCTAACATACTTTCGAGTTATATTTTTGATTTGCTCAAAACGTTTATATTTCAAGTTTTATATAGAAGTTATTATTAAATTTGTCTTGAACTATGAATACATTCAATATCACATTCAATATCACCTTACATGTACGCTTATCAATAAAGAGCAATCTTCAACTTGACTTCATCATATTTGCCTGGGCGTGTTTTATAAATACTTATATGAAACAACAACAGACGCCAGACGTTATTAAAAAAGAAAACGACGAGTTAATTACATTAGTAAACAACTAACTTATAGCATCAATGCTAGTTTACATGGGAAATACTCTGCACCAAAATGACGATGAAAACTGATAATTATATATTAAGTTACTATGCTGCATAATTCGTCAGGACATTCACGTGTTTGTATATTGGTCAGAATTGGTTCCGTTATAACATTACTATGTAACTTTTAGGCTTTTGCTTTTCTCTGCCCCTGCCCTTTTGGCGACCCTTATGGTATATTGCAGGGATGTGTTTAAAATGTTTCTCTCTCTTGTTGATATTAATGAATTATTTTTTGTCAGCAAATGTTTGATCATAACTAACATTGAGTGTATCGAAGCGTAGTACAAAATAGTTAACTGTGCTACATCTGTAACAATCACAATCGAAGGCTGACCATCACATTTAATTAAAAATAAGCATGTTGTTTTTTATCCACAATTGTGAAAGCCAAAAGATCTTTAAATATCAAAAAATTAGTCAGGCATTTGGATATCAGAACTTACAATGTTTTTAACTCTACCATAATCAACAATACGAGGATAATTCTGATATCAAAATAAGTCGACGATCAGACATTAATTACTGCACATTGTAAAAATTCACTTACTTCATAAACATTTGTATTCCAACTTTATCCATATCATCTTTAATTTCTTTCCAAGATTCGATAACAAGTTCTTTTTGTTCGTCTGTAAAATCAGGTAGATTTTTCTCTATATTATTTCCATTGTCGTTTTCGTCACCAGTTTTATCTGGTAAATATTTTTTTCGCGGTTGTGTATTAACATTTTTATTTTTCCGCATTGCGTCCTTTCTCTTCGTCGAATATAAACAACCCATAGTGTTATTTGAAACTTAGGTTATAACAATGTGATATATATATGTGAAATTCTATCGCTAGAGAGATATTTTGTTAATCTTATGTACCATCACATTTTGTTCTATCAAATATTCCTAATGAAATGTCCAGCTAAATATTTCATAAGTTCATATTACAAGGTTAACTGTATATCCATTTTCTTTTCTGTATAATTCTTTTTTATCTACTACCGTAAACTCTATTTCTTTCTATTGATATAAATAACGTGGGTATTCCAATACCTAACTCTACTGCTACTGAAGTTCCCAATCTGAATGAGCATTTATTGTAACAATATTGGAGGCAGAATCATGCCTGGAACAATCCTATAGAGCTCTTAACATACAATACAAGACAAACATGCCTTCAATGACTATTATTGGAAAAGTCATAGACCAATAAAATCACAGTGGTCTTGTGTTTACAATAGGTATCCTATTGTTATTTACATAAAATATTCTCTCTTTCTGTCTTATTTTTGAAAGAAAAAGATATTTGAAATCCTTCTTAATCACTTTGATATGATATCGCTGTTTCTGTCGAATGTGAAGTCATCAACATTATATAGTCGAAAAACATTTTAACCTTTTATTTATTTATTTATTCATTCATTCATTCATTCATTCATTTATTCATTCATTCCTTTATTTATTTATTTTTTATTTATTTATTTATTTATTTATTTATTTATTTATTTATTTATTTATTATATTAAAAACAACAGTTAACATTTTATTTATTTATTAAAAAAAACATTTTAACCTTTTATTTATTTAGTTTTATCTATTAATTTATTAAAAACATTTTAACACTTCATTTTTATTTATTTATTTATTTATTTATTTATTTATTTATTTATTTATTTATTTATTTATTTATTTATTGAGAGCTATAATATGATAAAAAAATCTATTATTTGAAATGGTCACGAACTCAGTTGATTAAACTAGCAAGTTCGTATATATGTCAGAAATAGCTGCCCAAAATATGTAAATGGTATTCATACTACGATCTTCTCTTTGTAAATGCATGTAAGAGAAGTTATGATAATAATTAAACAAAATTACTTATGACTACTTTTGCATACGAGTATAGGAGCTTAAGTAGGTTTAAATCAGAGTTGTCATTGACCCATATTCATGCATCTGGAAATGTGCCCCTATGTAAATACATGACAAAACAATTAATGAAATAATCATGAGAAGAAATGCCTTAAACACTTCATCAGATTGATTTAGGTAATCTAGGTTACTTCTTTTTAAATGAAAATATTTTTTAAAGCGAAACACTTAATTTGCATATAAAACTTATTACTAATTGAAATTATTACATTGGGAATCAACTACATACGGTACTCTACCGCTGTCAAATTTGGCCAGTTTAGCTTTACATTTCAAACATACTGCCTATTATAATGGTAACTGACATATAAAAAAGTTCATCGCAATCTTAAGTTCAGACTTTAAAAAGCACTGTGGTAAGTAGTGTTTCATCGGATGTGTGTATGTATTACTGTAAACAACCCAAACTACACAGCGTTCAGCCCTTTGTGGCTTCGGGTTTGTCTTTAATGATTGAGGTATAAAAATTGCAGCCACTGTTTTTCCCTGCGTGATCTTAAGAGGCGATACATAGGTTTTGAACAACTGGAGTCTATGTATTTCTTAGCTAAAATCATCTTTCCTATTCCGGCGTCAACTATACTGGTGCGTGCGCCGTACAACAAAACAACAAACACACAACGTTCGTTTAAATAATCCTAACATGTTTTAGACCATTTTTAGATACAATTCCAAAATTCAAAGGGTTTAAACTCATTTAGTTGCATACACTGTTAACTATGGAACAATTTACTAGCCTTAAATTAAACTTGCAGTGAAACAGTAGATAAATTAAATTAAACACTATTCTATTATTATTTATTCTTTATGATACATTTATTTTGATGATAAATGATATACAATTTGACTTTTAGCATACTTGTTTTGTTTTATTACCGATAATATTAAAGCCATGTCTAAAGATTTACCGGTAAAACTAGCGTATTTATGCTTGATGAAAGATTTATGCTTGATGATAAGATTGTAAAAGTAAAAGTATTTGTTTGTTCTATGTCGATACAGAAACGATCTTGGTAATCTAGTTTGCCAGTTAATGAAACTCGTTCACCGACCTACAAACTCTATAATCTGCAATTTGCTTTAGGTTTTGGAGAAGATTATTTAGTACTTTATCATAGAAAATCAATTTATCAAATGCCATTTTTGTCTGACCAAATATGTGAAAAATATTCATGCAGGAATATATTAATATCTACAAGATTAATAACCAAATGCAGACGACACAAGTCCCAAAGCTTATCGCTTTCTTTCGTTTTAAGTAATGGAACATTCTTTGTTTCAATTGATTAATATAGTGGATATCAAGATTTCAGTGGTTGCCTAGCAAGTGCGCTTATAGAAATGTACTGTTAGAGAATAAGATGGAAAATAATGTGAACTGGAAATATGAGTTGTAGACATGTTGTCTCATAACATGATTTATATCATTAAACAATTTTTACTTATTAAAAATTATCAGACGTATTAAACTTAAAACATTTCACCACTTTAATTTAAAGAACAGCAGGGTTTTTTTTTCTTTGTTTCTAGACTCTTGAAAAATGACAGCTCATATTTTTGTCTTTCAACCATAACATCTTTCACTTTCTTAAGACAATCTCACAAATATAAAATTACGGTTTTTAATAAATATGTGTCATATCATATTCTATAATTAATTACTAATGCAACAATTTGTATTTCATTGTTTAAATATGACCCGACACAGACATGTTCATGGGCAATTTGTTATAGCCGCAGGTAATATCATATAACAATTGCCTGACTTGTTTCATGATTATATGAAACTATTATCCATATCTTCTGTTTAGTATATAAGTTCAAGTAAAATATTGAAGGTTCTTAAAAGAGAAAATTTCACCAGTTTATTTTAAATGTTGAATTCTGCTTAAGCCGGTGTTAGAGGGCGTGGGCGGTGGCTTGCACTCCATGAACAGGCTCAATCAAACCAAGCCTGCAACATTTTAAAATTCTCCTTTGGGGCTTTCTGTAGGAATTCTGTTTTTCTTTATTTTATCTTTTAAATGATCACAACTTGTTAATTTATGTAATGGATATTTAAACAACAAATTTCAGATAAAAATTTCTCCACGACCCAGCCACACAGGACCATCGACAAGTAGCCCAGCTGGACACCAAACAAAAACAGGACAGGACACAAGGCAAAACACGCAACAAAACACAGCAACGCAAGTATCTTAAGGTATTAGATGTATAATTGACACGTTTTCAAAAGGCATTCAAAACTTTATATTAATAACCGGTACTATATTCTGGACATAAATATAAAACAAAATACAAAAGATTACCATCTTAATTGAAAATACGTTTGTACTTTTGTATCAGTTTTATACAATATCAAAAGCAACAACAACAACAACAACAAAGAATAGTTTTACATTATCTGAAGAACAGTTTTACTAGTTTTATTTTTTTAGTTGAAAAATACTTATAAAGAACCATACTTTTAAAAAAAAACTACAAATAAAACCAATGATAAATGTCTATTTGGTTTATTGAGACAGGTACTTGATATTTTACATTGAATATTAAGAAGGTGGGATACGAAAAACTTTTTGATTTTTTCATATAAATAGGGGTATCAAATATTATTCAATAATAATTATCTAGATCCAAATCTAAACATTTGTGAAAAATATAAAAAGAGTTTACCATGTCGATTTCAAATTATAATCCTTTTAAGTTGTTACCCTGTCCATTTTCCCGCAATTCACAATAAAAATTATGCATAAAACTTTAATTTTTCTTATTTTTAGATTTTATATAAAAAAAAACAAGAAAAAGATCAAAATCCGGCCAAATAAAAAGAAAAAGAAGAAAAAAATTGAAAAAAAATGCCTCTTCTGGGGTTTGAGCCCACGCTCTATCGAAACTCTGTGTTCTCACTGAAAATGTATACTCTTCAGAAAGGAGATAATGCAATAAAGCATCCAATACCTTAAGAGGGACAGCGTTTATCCGCTCTAAATTATAATTCCTCAGTTCAGCATTATTAAACGATACTGATGCATATGTCTCAGAATTCTGCTGATCATAGTTCAATTACAGAACAATTTGATAACAGTAAATGGGTGGCCATCGTATAAAATTACTTATTACTTACGTTATAGAATGTACAGGTAGTTATAGAATGTAGTTATTCGTAAATTGTAACACTTTGGAATTAAATTCTATACATAATCATAGCGCCTGTAACAAATATTATACCATATCGTGAGTGTTTTGAGATAACACTGTTCAGGTTTATAGAAGAATTTATTAACTTGATATCGAAAGAAGAGTATCTTTCTCAGCAAACAATGAATAACAACAATATACATGTATTATGAACCTATGTTCTATTACTCTTACCTATAATCATCAACAAAATACATTCCATTATTATATAAATATCATATGGGTAAACAATTATCCAGAGATACATAATTTTTAATAGGGATAAATTTTTCCATGGGTGACTGATTTGTTGACCTTTATTGCACTACCTACTTAAACTCTTTGTCCGTAGTACATTTTTATGTTACATATTTTTTTCAGAAAGTACAACTTTTTCAATAGCATCATCAAGTTGGTAGAATAATTCTTTTCTTAAAAATTAAAAAAAATGTGTATACGGAAATGATGTTGTTGGTTGTTGGTTTTAAATCAACATTTCAAATAACTTTCATCGTTTACTCTGTCATCACGATAGTTATGTTTAAAATATATGTCTGTATCATTGTCACAGAAAAAAGCCGCCATATAAATACCAGAGCAGAATTTTTGTTACATTACATGGTTTGGTTTCTTTAAACAAATAAATCAAAGAAAACATTCCGTCATTGTTTTTTAAAACTTGTCTATTGTCTGTTGTCAATGCAATTACTGCTTTCAAAGTGTCTTGCGCATTACTTCTGAGAACTAGCAATAGGAACCGTAAATTGAAAGTCTGTTAAAATAAATCAAATTAATTGTAAAGAAAAGTCAGAAAATAATAGATGTCTGTTTATATATCAGGACGCGAAACTCGCATTTAAATTGTTCAGCTACTAGACACATATTTCAAATCTAGACATCTTATTAAGTAAAAGTAGAACGTTCGTAAGAGTAATCGTGTAATATGTGTGTCATGAACTATCGAGATGTGTTGGAAAACTACTTTTTCTAGAATTGATATGAATCTTCCATGAGTTACAACTATTACTGTTCTGAGATAATAAGGGTACATTAGGGTACATCAACTTTTAATATGTTTAAAAAATATTCCAGTATTTTTAAAAAGGTAATAAATATTTCAAAACAGAACATCAAGCCTTTTGTTGGCTTTTATTTGGTTTTCTAAAGCAAAAAAAATACGGGAAGTTTTTGAGACTTGTAAAATTTTTTTTTACTTCTTTTCAAGCCCTTTATTTAAAATTTTGTCTAAAAACAACCAAGGGAATTTTAGCTTTAGAAATTAAATTTCTGTTTAAAAACATCAATAAATGTGGGAAAAGCAATCAAAATAATAGATGACGACGTGAAAATTGCATTTAAATTGTTTTGTTACCAGACACATCATCTAATTTAACTAAAAGTCGTAGTTCGTTTCGTTTGTAAAGTATTTGTGTTGTGACTGTATGTCCAAAGAAAACAGTATTTCTATTATTGATACGGATAAACAATGCAATTTGGAAGAGAAGAGAAAAGCAATAATGTACAAACGCCTTTTCACGCCTCATCTATGTAGACACAATACCTGAAAATAAGAGTTGATCTGTAGATTAAACGTTATTTTTATTTTTTGGCACAGGCATAATGTTTTTAATCAATTCATTTAGATTTTGGTTTTAAAGAACTTATTATAAAAAAAAACACACAAAGATGAAATTGGAAACGAATCTTGTAACCATTACATGTTTATGTTTACTTGCAAACTTATTGATTTTACATCCGCCATTTTAATCTGCAAATGTCGAATACCAAAAGTATATATCAAACGCAAATAAGTTTTTGTGTAAATCGTTACAGTAAATTTATTGGTAATAGATTCAGTGTACCTTTTATAAAACCTAGTATCGCACAGATGTAAGATTTGCTAAAACAATGAGAGTAAAAATCAACTAGGAAAGGCGACGTTGGATGTTCAGTTAAATATTAAATTTTTGAACCGTAACCACTTACATAATAACTCTTTAGCTCTGAAAACGAACACAGTCACCGGGCAAATTTTCTTAGATAACTAATATTCTAAAATGTAATTTTTGACAGGTCTTTATAGACCCATTATATTACTTTTCGACGGGATTCGGGTCACCATAGGTCATGAATAACGTAAGATACTTCTCAGTTCGAATTCCGATCCATTTGTTTACAGATGTCTATTTTTCTTAATTCTACTTTATGAAAAAAAAAAACGAAAGAAACGAAAATCAAAATAGAACACATGTGTTTGTCAAAGACGTCATTATATTCTCTTGCAACATTATACTTGTACTTGCATTAAAGTCCACTGAGGGTTATAGAAAGCAATGTTCACCCGCAATAAATGATGTCGTTCGAGGTGTTGTCAATGGTGAACATTGTGTCTCTCGCTCTCGACAGTGGGGTGTGATATTGACTTTATTATACCAAACACATACCACTCTCAAACATAATGACTAATATCTATAACTCGGCACCGGTATTCGCGTGAGGACCGTTTGGTATTGTTGACATTTCACATTACAGGAATGTTACCATCTTACGTCACATAAAGCTATATAGAAAGAAGTCGTGTACAGAGTGAAATATGTTACAGCGAGTTATTATCATAGGAAATTTTAAAATCTCTTCTTACAACGGAAACTTCAAAAACATGGTATTCAACACAACTAATTCGTAGGATATTCCTACGATGTCACCGGAGACAGAGGCGGAAACTACCTGTCGCGTTTCTTAACTTAATCGCAAGTTTTATTGTAATCTACGAATCAAATTCTATTGCAAAAGTTTTAAAAAATATGATACTATTGGTAATTGTCCTTTTACTGTTACCCAAACATTTCATCATTTCTATCAGTGTTTGACCTCATTATAAATTATAATCATCAGAAAAAGTATCACAATGTCAAAGTCGTGTGGCTGTTTTAGACGAGATAAATTAAATAATGCTGAACAATAAAGCATTGGTATACAGCGCCATATAGTTCACAGCTATATACCATTGTTCGCTTTGTGAACATATTGCCAGTATACAACGAACTTAAGATGTGGCATGACTTGCAAACAGAACAATGTGATTTTTATATTCACGCTGGGTGTATGATTAGATATTAGCTATTGAATTAACTAGTGTGATAGGAAGGACAAACGTGACAGCGACAGATGACAACGAAATGACGTACATGATGAATAAGACGAGAAGCGTGGTAATTATATCGGACGGAAAAGTGTAAGTGGAATCGTAGTGTTCGCGCAATACCACAACAGTTACACTATGTTTATTAACGAAAATTATAAAAATTACTACATGTATTCAAACACAATAGGAATTATTTCACTCATATTAAACTATGACGTTTATAGACGTATTAACTACAAATATAAATACTACATTAAAATAAATTAAATGGTTTTGATAATAAGCGTTCTAAAATACTTACGGAATATCATTCCATAATAATAATTATACTTTTGCTACTATAACATAAACATTGTCTCTGAAAAACACTGCATGGACGTTATAGCTGTAATGTACTTAGAACACTAAGGACACCTTTCTATAAGTAAATTATTAAGTGCAATTTGGACTGACAAAATAGAAGAAAAAATCCCTTTAGAATACCCTATGCGGCAAAATTGGAAATATTGCTGGCTCGGTTAGATTTAGCCGGTTTATTGACGCTACGTGAAAGTGAAAGCCTATTAAAGTTTTGAATTTAATAACATCTGACGATGTGTTTATACGGCGGTTATAATCAAACCTTCAATGTGACTGGTTTTATGCCATTTCATGACAAGCGGTGCATGGTCCCCACGTTAAAGAATTAATGGAAATTTGAAAGACAGTCAAATATTATGAAGCTTGTCTTTCATAGATAAGACGTCAAAAGACAAAAACGCAGGTAGCATTAGATGAGAGCAAATAATACAGTATACAAGATGGAAAACCGGGAGATAATAAAAAGGAACTGTCAGTTCCACAAACATGCACACACAGCAATTATGTCGTGCTGAACGATCATTTGGGATTAAAAATATCATCGTTGGGTGTATGTACAGGGCGACTTTGTGCGGCCCCAACACGGCACATGCGATACAAAAGAAAACAACAAAAACAAAAACCATAGAGAACGCCCAAAACGGAAAAATAGAAAATTTTACAGGCTCGGTTTCATTTTGCCTATCCATGGACGGTACTGGAATGTGCGGAAATAAATAAAATGGACATTTTAAAGCTTGTTTATCACAAGAAATTTTCAACAATGTTAATATATACCTGCGCTGACTTTGTCATATATACATGTATTCTCTTGTCTGGTGACACCCTCAAACGTTAAAATATTGTTTAATGCTTTTTTGCAGTTTTTACAAGTATGGAATAGTGAAGTTTTTGATTCTGCTAAGTGTTTAAATTATAGAATAGATAAAACTCAATTTAAATTAGAACATTATTTACTATGTTTACTAAGAAATTTAGCAATTTCTCTCTGTAAATTAAGATGTCTTAATTCTAATATTCCTATAGAGAAAGGTCGCTATTTTGGTATTGAAAGGGAAAATAGAACATGCTCACTTTGTAATCAGCTAAAAATAGGAAATGAATTTCACTATATTTTTAAATTTCCTTATTTTAATCATGAAAGACACATGTGTTTATCAGTAATTATTATTCAAGGTTTCCCAGTATTTTAAACAGAAATACTTAATTTAATCTAGCCATTTTTGTCAAAGCTATAATGCTGAAATTTCAATAAGTCATCTTCCTTATTTACTTATTTACTTTATGCCATGTTTGTATTATTATTTTTTGTTTTGTTGATTTTTCACTCTTATGCCCTTAAGGATCTTGAGTTTTGTTTATAAATAAAAAAGCAATACTTTGTTGTATATGTGACCATTGATGTAATTAAAGGATTTTGTTGTCGCGTTGTTATTTACTCATGCCGTGATAAATTTGGTCTTTGTTTATCAGTCAATATTTCTTTTGTCTAAAGAAAACCTCATTATGAAGTATATTCTTCTGATATATATCACACGCTGTATATCATATGGAAAATGTCAACAATTCAATGATCGTGTTTTGTGGTTAGAATTATTTTTTTGATATTGCTTGTCATGCAACAGACTGAAAAAGGGTATAAAATAAATGTGGTTGTAAAAATGAATAAATAAAAAAGATAGTTAAATGAATAGATTCTAAATAAAAGGTTTATACATGCACAGTACCTTCTTTAAAAATGAAAAAATCAACTAGTTGAAATTGTCGCTAAGCATCTTATAATGACAGAGAATGCAGTGGAACAGCAACCAGTTTAAAAATTGAATAAGTTTTATATTTCTCTTTTTTAAAGATTCGTAATTATACGAATTTATGCTATTTTCTGTATAAAATCCATATTCTATATATAGACCAGTTACTTGAAGAAAAGTCAACAGAAATACTATCAGAAATTACTTTCTGATTTGTCGGAATTTTCACTAATATCACTTAAATGACAAACTTAAAGATAGTCAAAATTAACGATGCAACAAGTTTTGAAAAACAAATGTTCTATCATGAGAAAAAAATCAAATATTTTGTTGCCTGCTTTCCTCCCAATAAGATGTTATGGTTTTATTTCCGGAACGTCCATTCATAATCAAAAAAGTAATTTCCCCTACTTTATATTCTATATAAATTCATAGAACTTCTGTCTGGCAATAATTTACATGGATATAAAGATATTATAGTTAATATGATCAAAGAAATTCCGAAATTCTAGAAATGCAACTAGACACTACAGTATTTATGACTTGATTACGCTATAAATTAATTGTTTATATTGAAAATGCAAGGTTTGTTAAATAAATGTGTTGCAACTATCTACATGTTGTTGAATTAAAGGATCGAAAAGTCAATTTTCTTTTGACATGCTATTTGTAAGACTTCGTATAACTTTGTGTTCTATAATTATCTCTATTTACGCTGACACTGTTTTCATTTTTCTCTTTCATCATTCGTATACCATTGTTGAGAGATTGCTTTGCATCAAAACTCGTATAGTTTTAGTTTCCTTTAATGAAATACCCGGTATTTTAAAAAAATATATTATACAAAGAAAACTTCTGTTTTTTTTATTTCTGGTGTTAAAATATAAAATGACAAAATTGAAAATGTTGCAAGCTCGGTTTGATTGATCGTTCATGAACGGTGTTGGAAAGTGCCAAGTACTGTCCATGCCCCCTAACACCGATTATCATGGAATCTTCAATGTGAAATTTTCGTGCAATTCGATGAAAAGCGACGTACGGTTCTCAAGTAAAAGAAAGCGTATGTCCTAAACGAAAATAAAAAAAAATGGGCGGAACTAAACAGTAAAGAACTGAATATTGAAAGCTTATTAAGCCTGTATATCACAAACAAGACTTCAAAGATAAATTTCAAAAGCAGACACCATATTATAAGAGTAATTATACAGTATTCAAGTAGGAATGATGGGACACTTGAATACCGGAACCACCCAAATTGAAAAGGGCAGATAAAAGAAACTAAATTATATCATAAACATGTACATACAACAGTTATGTCGTGCTGAACAACCTTCAAAAATAAAAAATATAACTTTCTTATTATATGTATGGGGCGACTATTTACGACCCCCACATGGCATAAATGATACTGATGTAGCAATAAAATAGAGAAAAGCGAAAGCCCTAAAGAACGTCAAAAACGACAAAATGTTGCGCATGAACAGACTTATGGATAAAATACGAGAATACAGATCAACAAGGCAAATACAATGTTCACAGTACACAGCCCCTGAAGAAATGAATTAACATTAGAATCACAAAAGCGGGATACTCAAATGGCCGAATGCAAATAAGTAAAAATATGGATGGGATCATTTTAAACTCTCTTCGTATGATTTATATGATTTTCTTAAATGGTCTTAATGCCAGTGTAACGTGTCAAAAACCAGATCTTCGTTGACTGTTTTTTTTCTGTTGTTGTTGTTTTTGTGCAAAAGAAATGTTTGACACCAGGGCACTTATAGAATTTTGAGTAAATAATTAGATATATTCGAAGAACCCGAAACATTTGCAAATAGCCTTATTTCATACCACCGATTGAAATTCTGAAAATCATACAAAATCACAAATCATAAACAAATGGTATCTTTAAGTAACATATTTCTTACTTTACGCTTCTGTGTATTTCATGGACACTATCGGAAGTGTATCATTGGCACATTCAGTGCTGTTAAAATGCATTCACAACCATACACAATAAAATAAATGCTGATTAAACCATGAAGTCTTGAAAGTGTCATATTTAATTGTGGCTTGCTGGATATTTGTGATTTTTTGTTTCCTGTCAATTAACGTAACTTCTTTCTCCGTCGTGTAATTAATAATCATTTCCTCAGATTAATCCATTTACAGACAGGTTTTGTCTAGATTTCTAAAATTCTATATCGTAGACAAGATAATGATGGTGGTATCGAATGGTTGTTTGCTAGGTGTATCATAGGCTTCAAAGACACACATATATTAATTGTTCCCTATGTAATTTAAATGTTGTTACAGTATGGATGATTTTGAGGCCATAAGACCTAGACTTTATATTTACTTCTTTCAAAGTGCCTCACGGCGCTAGAAGTTTTGTTCTTGTTTTGTCACATTTTGAATGCAGATGTCTATGTTTTATAACACCTTAGAATAAAAATAACACGGAAATGAACAAATGAAATGCTATGCCTTATATATCATTAATATTCTGCAAAGTTAGCATTTCTTTTTTAACTAATTATTTTGTGATTTGACACTTTTTTCATTTTACATTTTTGTATATCCAGTAACGCCGGAATGTGAAAATAAAGCACGATTCGTGCAAAAAGTATCGCAAAATTGTGCAATGAATTGCGGATACGTGACAGGGATTCCAACACGGTAAGTAAACTGGCCAATATAATTTTATTTAACCAAACTGAAAACAGGAAGAGCCACATACGGCTGTGAAAACATTATTCTTTATCCCTTATCAAGATTATTTCCACATTATTGCTTACTTTTCAAGATCATTCGTGAAAATAATTGCTTGACCACCGTTTCGAGCGTGATTTTGGCATCAAAACGTATGATGTTTTTTAAAAATGGAAATGTAATGTAAGACAGCAGAAAACCCTTATGTTTATTTGATTTTTCACTGAAATTCTTTCTGTATGTCTCATATAAAGATAGTGCCATCCAATAACACATGCAATTACTTGCTGTCAGTCTACGTTAAGATTGTTTCAAGATAAATAGAGCAAAGAACATTACAGTAAATCAACATTTCTAGCTTTAAAAGAAAATTGGATTTCTACTTAAATTGATTTGATACGTCTGATTAAATAAAAGAAAAACAAAACATCGGGATAGAAAATAAACGGTTATTTCTCAAATTCATAGTATCGTTGATCGTATGTTTCAAAACAAAGGGTTTATAAAACCACGCATAGTTCACAAATACACACGTTCATGACATTTGTATCTGTGCTAAATAAAACCATGCTGTCTGTTGCACTTTTTCATTATCCCTCATGTACAGACTCAATCAGACCGAGTCTGCAATTTTCATGTGATTTTGATGTTCTTAATGCTTCCGATGAATCCCTTTTTTTCAGATATTTCAAAATATGACATGTATCTATACTGATCATTATCACAATTACAGTTCGTAATATTTTGATAACTTACCCAGTTCTTTCTACAAGTAAATATGTAACGTATGTGAAATGCATTTTCTTCAAAAACATCCATATTATGTGTAGCAACTATTTGTTATGATAAAAAAGGCATCAAAACAATTGAAACCTATTTAGTTTATCCGTATAACAAAAAGGAAAGCATGTTTTCAGTGTATATCTCACTGAAAAGTAAAAACAAATGCAATATTGTCACGAAGCACGGAGAGCAAGAGAAAATTGTGAACATTTCCGGTCTATTGTCCCAATAGCCTTTATACTATAAAAAGAGTAATGATATTTGAATCGAGAATATACCATAACGAATAAAACGAAAAACCTTTGTATGTAAATTTACGAAACCGTATTCCAAACCTTATGGACCTTATGAACATGAAAATTTCGAGAAAACATCCTTGTAGTGACATGCAATGAGTATACCTTTTGTGAGAATAATATAAAACACGGTATGTTAAAATCTTGTTAAATGGATTAACAACAAATTGACGAATGCAGTCAACATTGTGCCTTAATTCAAGCTTTTAACTATAAAATCATACAAGTCATGAAATAGTTTGATATTCTTAACAGTTCTATACACTACATTGTTTAACAAAGCATGACATTTCATAACGCATTCACAAACCAAATCAAAATGTATAAAATAAATAACCATGCGATTAGGAGTTTGAACAAAATCTTATTGCAACTGTCTTGATAAATTTGCCATTAAACTATTCATATTTTCGTTCACATTTGTTCCACGAACTACATCTCATCTTATTAACGATGGGCGGATGCACTGTTGGTGATATTTAACATACTTCGGTAGAAAAGAATATCATGTTTGTAAATTATATCCGCTGTTATGAAGATTTTAATCAAACTCACATTAACAGACATGGCACATATGAACTCGACAAGATTAAATTCACACTCAATAGTAAGCAAGATAACATTCCCGCCCAATCGTCGGCAAAATAACATTCTCGCTCAATCGTCGGCAAGATAACATTCTCGGTCAATCGTCGGCAAGATGACATTCCCACTCAATCGTCGGCAAGATAATATTCACACCAAATCGCCTTTGTTGAAAATGTTTTTGATTTACATTGAACATTTGTTTTGTAGCATAAACAGAAAATTTGTTTCTTTCTCATTATTTCCATGGCGATTAAGCATTGATTTCTGACTTTAATTACTGTTCATGCAATTAAAAGTTTTGCAAAAGATAGAAGCTTTCCCGTTCGTTGTCAGCCATTTTAAATATTAAACTTGCATTAAGTAGATCAAACAGATTCAAAATGCTGAAAAGTTGATATATCTGAAATAGTTGATTTCTTCGAAATAATTTGCATCTCTGAAATAAATGGTATCATCTCTGAAATAAATTCATGATTTGTTTTTTCTTATTCTTCATCACTTTTCCAAGACAAAACATTCAATGCAACAACAAAGTCCTTTGTAGCTCAATATGTTGTATCCTGGCCGTTTTTAACCACAATGGCTTGAAAACGATAATAAGATCAACAAGGCAAAGGTAACGTTTACAGGACGCAACCCCGACACACCAAAACTACCACAGCAGGGCATCTAGAAGGCACCAAACCAAAACTGAGAGAGGACATAAAATAGAAAAAATAAGAATCCCTAAAGAAAGCCCAACACGGCGGAATTGAAAATGTTGCAGGTTCGGTTTGATTGAACCTGTTCATGGACGGTACTATCAAGTGCAAACTACCGTCCACGCCCCCTAGCACCGGCAACATTTTCAATTATGTTGTGTTGGACTTTCTTTAGGGATTCTTGCTTTCTCTATTTTTTTAAGCACAATTCAACATTTAACATGAACTGGTACAATTTTTAATTTTGAAACATCCGCAGATGTGCTCATATGGCGGTTATCATGGAACCTTCAATGTGACACGTAAGTGCCATTCCATGAAAATCGGTATATGGTCCCCAAGTAAAAAAAATGCGCTTGTCCTAAACGAGAAAACAATGGGCGGAACAAAATAAAATGGAATTTTGAAAGGGGATCAGAGGTTATGAAGCCTGCATATCACAGATAAGACGTCAAAAGACAAATTTAAAAAGCAGGCCACATATCCTAAGGGTGATTCAACAGTATAATTCAAGTTAGGAATATTGGAACCACCCAACAAGAAAATAGCCGAATAGACATAACTAAATTACCACAAGCACAACAATAATGTCGTGCTGAACGATCTTTAAGGATCGGAAATATAACATCTCTGATTAAATGTACGGGGCGACTTTTTACAGCCTCCACACGGCACAAACAACGCTGATGTGGCGATAAAGTAGAGGCGCCGATAGAAGGAAAGCCAACTTAAAAGGTTTTTATGTTGACTATTTAGTTGACACATTAGGTTGTGCATGTGTTTTTGTAGTTGCTTTAATGTTATATCAATTCCATCTTTTTCTTGTAAGGTGGTTTCATTATTCCTATGTAAAAAAGATTTTAAGGATACGTTGACCGCTTTCTAATACATCGTTTGACACCAGTTGGTGATACAAGCTCACTCTATCACCCGCTCCCCCCTTCATTTTTTTACTTTCACTCAGTGCATTCAGATGGAGGTACCATCACGAATGAACAAATCACCGGTTGTCCTAAATTCGTAACTAAATAGCTTGCTGGTGCGGATTGGCGTTGGATATGAGCTTGCAATTACCATATTAGTATATTAACAGAGCCTGTTTTACATGTATTTGCAATTTTGACGAGTTGAGCAACCTTAACGAGAAAGAACCGTTTTATCATTTTAATTTTTGTATATGTGTCAGTGACCGTTATCTATAAACGAGCTGTGAAATTGTCAAGAAACTTATCTGTTGAATTTAATTATGTCGTGGGCGATTTTCACACACATAACAGTAATTATAATTGGATTTATTTGTGTTACAGTAATGTTAATAAGTTTACCGAGCCTGCAACATTTTCAATTGTGCCGTGTTGAACTTTCTTTAGAGATTCTTATTTCTCTCTATTTTACCTACTATTTATCACTGTAACTTACTTTATCATGGAATTAATAAATAGTTTACTAACTTATTGGTATGAAAGTTAAGTATTAAAATATTAACATTTTCTCAGTAATGTTGTTGCTATATAAGAGGGAAAAAATGGTTATTTTCATTTTAAAATCAATAAACCCTCAGAAATGCTTCCATTTTAATTTCGAAAAAGCTCTTGGCTTTTTGTGTCCTGTAAGTTTCCAAACTCATTGGCCATTTATCTGAACAGAATTTTGTATAAAAGTTAACATACTACGTTGTTTACATTTGTACTTCTATGACACATTCTAAGTTAATTTATTCGTGACATACAGTGTGAAGCATCAAACATTTTATTGTATCATAGTTAAGGGACGCTCCCTCGTACAAATCAGATAGTCTCGTGTTTCGATGCTCTTTCTATTACTTAAGCATCATTTTAACTTCAGAAAACTTAGTATATTTGCATCTTATCAGTAAGTCTCCTTACATTACTACATAGTATCGAACATTACTGATATTGCATTTAATGGCTTACCGTGTTAAAACGTTTAACTATTTAAGCATCATTTGAGCCGTGTCACGACAAAACCAACATAGTGCGTTTGCGACCAGCATGGATCCAGACCAGCTGCGCATCCACGCAGTCTGATCAGGATCCATGCTGTTCGCTATGGCTTACCGTGTTAAAACGTCTAACATGTTATTTCAACTATTTAAGCATCATTTGAGCCGTGTCACGACAAAACCAACATAGTGCGTTTGCGACCAGCATGGATCCAGACCAGCATGCGCATCCGCGCAGTCTGATCAGGATCCATGTTGCTCGCTATCAGTTTCTCTACTTGTAACAGGGTTGGTAAGCGAACAGCATGGATCCTGATCAGACTACGCGTATGCGCAGCTGGTCTGGATCCATGCTGGTCGCAAACGCACTATCAGCATGAGCATCTAAACAGCATGAACCAGTTCTCCGTTCTAAATAATATGCAATCGAAAATTAGTAATATTGTATAACATTTGTACATAATTCTGTTGTTTCGTAATTAAATTTAATATTGATACTGTGATGAGAATATATTTATCACGAATATTTATTTACACAAATTCATTAAAAAATAGTTTGGCTACACTTTGTGTTGTACAGTGATTGTTTTTATTAAATGAAAATATTTTTAAAAAAAAACTCAAGGCTACGACTGTTTTATCGTTTATAACCTAAACAGTTTTTTTTTTAATTTGTCTTTCTGTTAAAATCTATAAATAAGGTTGTGTTATAAGGTCAGCTTGAGTAGATTTACAAGCAAAAGCACTAAACAGACAAGTCGTGTACCATTATACGTTTTTAGTTTACCTTTTTATTGTATAAGAGAAATTGTATTTAGATATGTTCGTTTAGGAAGTAAAGCTCATTAAGTAGAAAAGTGGAAGAAAATTTGTAACCGACCTGATATCAAGTCTTCACGTTGAGGGTACATAAAACACCATTAAACTTCGTTAAACTGTCCCTCTTATTATTTCATAATTGTTCCAATGTTCTTAACCAGATATTTTTGAATTCAGGAAATATTGTTAAATGCTTCCAATGATTTTCGCAACTATTACTAGTATTGCTTTAAAATAAAATGAGAACTATTGAATACTTTGATTTTAAATATTTTTATTGTTTTTACTCAGCTTTGTAATTTCGCGTTACGTTTTGTTATTTTATTACATTCAAAAATACATTAAATGGTCCTTGTAAATTGTGTTATTTGAGCAACTTTATCAAAGAATTTATCAAGCATGTAGTCATTGAAGAAGACTAAAGTGTTTTGGTATTTTTGCCAAGTTTTTGTTGTTTTGTTTTTTTGTAGATCTTTTATTATTAAACAAATAATGGAAATATGTCTAACTTACTTTAAGAGCATATATACTCCAACCATTTCTCCATCACCCTTTATTTCTCTCCATGATTTCAGAACAAGTTCCTTTTGCTGGTCGGTAAACACAGGAACTTTCTGTTTCTTCTTGTCAGATTCATTTGGTAAATATTGTTTCCTATGTTTCGTTTTAAAAGAATTACTTTTAACCATGGTGCTTCTTTGATAAGTTGAATATATGCAACCCATTTTGTAGTTATACTTAAAGCAAAAATAAACATACAAAACGTAGAAAAATAGAATTATTTATGCCATTTCAGTGTTTATTCCATTTCCAAACGCACATGTCACTAACATCTTTATATTGAAATCCTGTTCTTCTATTTATATATTTTATAATGAGTTTTGCCAATCCTTGTAATTCGATCGTGTCATTTACAAATTTATCATGTCTCAGATAAAACAAACCTAAAGGTGATATTGATGAGTATCTGGTTTCAAAGACAACACCTTTGAACACGTGCTGCTACATTTGTATATCATACAGTGAGTTATCGACCCTGTTACAGCTTTATAAAGTTTTTATGTTTTAAAAGCCATTATTTGCATCTGTCGTTCTAATTCAACAGCATAAAATAAAAGGCACGTTTTTACATGTCTGCTCAACAACCAACTAAACGGGTATTTTGTCAATCAATATGTATATATTTGATGTTGATTAATTCTAATGATACGCAGATTGATTTTGATAATTCACAGATGTAAAATAATTCATCATATATTTTTTTTTAATTAAGACTAGTGACGATTTCCGGAAAAAAAGGGATCTTAAGAAAGGCAAACAAATATTTCCACTTATGCATTCCAATTGTTCCTTCATTTAATTAACTCCTTAATTTTACAGCTTGAAAAAAAGAGCTAGACACTTTCCGTTCATTGGTTTCTAAGGTTTGGTTCTATCTTGCTTTGGCGAGTGTATGTTGCGGCCATAGAATGCCACCATTCTTGTTGATCTTGTTTTTCATATTTGATTAACCATTTGGCGATGTCACGTTAAGAACGAGTAACCTTCTAGAATTATAGGGACCAACCTGTCAGTCAAAATATTTAAAAAGCAGATGATGGAGGCTGAGATCCGTTCACTCTTTGAGATGACTGTATGTTTATAAATTATAAACGTACATACTTCTTTCAAAACACGAATCCTGAAAATTTGATTTATATATATATATAATAATAATATAATTACATCAAAGTTAAATTCATAGAAGAGTTGCATGTCTTATTCCTAGCCATGTAAATTCATATTTGGCCAAAAATACGTGTCTTAAAAATCATTTATTTTATTATTTAGAATTTATATTTACTGCATACGTATTGTTTCTAACTCTCAATATGCATATAAATTAGTGTATAATGACAAATTTAATTATAATAACTAAATGGCAAGTAGGTACTGAAAGTAAACAAACTTAATTAAACTTCTTGGAAAAGGTAGCTAGAATAGTTTGATTTTATAAGTTTTGCTAAATTTCGGCAAACCTTTCCAAAATGAGATTTTAAGATAATGCTCATTACTCATTTAAAATGTTTCTGGCTTATTTGGTTATCTGTCAGAGGCAATGAGCGAATAAAACACACACGACTGCGTCTCTTTTATTGAATTTAAAAGGAAAAAAGTAAAAGATACACACATCTGTCAAGTCTCTAGCACATCCGCACTAGACAAAGAAAACAAATTATAACCTTACAAAAAACTCTTGTAGTAACATATGTTACGTAACATACGTTACATAACTAGGTTTTTCTGGAATAACGTAAATACGACATCCTGTAATTACATGAATAACATAATCACAACATAACACTGTCGCATGTGTGAAACAATCATACGAAACTAAGACAAATAATTGCATGTTGATGCAATAGTATCTTGTCACACGTCCACTTTTTTCAAAACGCTTTAATCATGCAAATTTTAAAATAAAAACGTGTCTGTCTCTTATTATTTCTGCGACATAAAACGTTTTTTTTTCGGTTACTTTTTCAATACTAGTAATTGATAAAAATTGTGACATGAGAAAAATAATATGAAAAATATTTTACAACGATTAGATTTTTATGAAATAATTTTTTGTCAAACGTGTGTTTTTATTTGAGCATATAATGAATTATAAAGTTATGTTTCTTGACACCTTACAAAATGCATGTACCTTCTGCATCCAAAAATTGTGGAACTTGAGTTAGACTGAAAATATATATGTATGATAAGCTTCATATTTTCAATCATTAAGGTAAGTGCAAAGTTAGAAATATGATTTGTTTCCTTAAATGTGGTCGTTTCTATTTTATCTTTGAAAATTAAAAGAGCAATGTAAATAGTGGAAGAGAAAATTAAACATTCAAAAGTATGACAAATACCACAAATATATATGAGCGAGTAAAGTTAAACATGGATTTTAAAAGCTGCAGAGAAATAAAACTGGAAATGAATTTCGAAATAAAACAAACTGTCTTTGTTCTTGACTTGTTATTTTTTAACATGATCATTTAAACTTTCTTTATTTAAACAACTTATGCTAACTTTGGCGCTTCTATTTTGACTGTTGTATAACCTACTTTATAAACTGAGCATTTACACCCTGACATTATATCCATCATTTACTTTCTGCAAACCATTATTAGAGAACAACCACCTTTTGTAAAACTTCGGGAATTACAGGAATTTGTTTCTATTTCCGTTATCGTGATTGATTAATTCGGCAGATATAACCTTCTATGTTGCAATTTAATTGATTTATTTATTTCCAATGCATTTATTTCATGTTTATTTATTACGAGTAAAGAATGAAATTAAGTCAACTATTAAAGATATTGTTTAAAATATCGAATATTTGACAATTAATTTAGATATTGTTAGTAGGGGAAAAGCTGAAGTAGGTTTTGAAACACTATATATGCTGATAAGAAAGTGTTTCTTTCAAGTTACGCTTTTTATCATTGCATGTTGCAAATTATATGCTAAAATCATTTATTTGTGATACTGGAATATATAACACAAATTATTAAAACCTAACAAATGTTAACACTTATGTTTTCTATTCAGTGCCCCAATTCGATTGTGGTTCTCAACCAAAGAACTAAATATCAGATTAAAGAGTATTATGGTTTTGAACTCCGGTAACACTGTTATCACAATTAACGACATCTGCTGTTCTTACTTTAGGGCAAATATTGTTGACGTTTTAAATTGTTTACAGAACGAGTTCATAGAATGTGTAGAATATAACGATTTGTTAAATAAATTAATTTTCTTTTTTAATTCCGTTTAAAACATGAATAGCATAAAGATAATCTTTCAAACTTTACAAAATGCTATGGCAAAAATATTTATCAAATAAATCATAATATTAAAGAATAAGTATCAGAACATGTGCCAGTTAACACTTTAGACAGTTCTTGATGATAAAGGGACAACACAATTAATTTAAAAAAAGAAATTATGAAAACATTACCACCATGTAAGTTATAAGTGCATATGTAACTTGTGTATCGTGATTCATATTCTTTATGACATTGTTTCCTTGTTTTGAGAAGAGTTTAATTTCTTTCTAAATAGGTTGCAAATGTGTCAAAAATAACGTAGCCAAAGTCACCATATCTTGGTGCTTTTTTGGATGAGTCTCTAAATTTCAAAGATCAAATTAAAAGAAAGTGTAGAACTGCTATGTTAATTTATTTCAAGATCAAGAGCATTCGAAAGTATCTGACAAAGGGAGCCGCTGAAACACTTGTTTTATCTTTAGTAATATCCCATTTAGATTATTGCAACATCATTCTATATGGCATATCTCAAAATGAATTAGCCAAACTTCAACGTATTCAAAATATGTGTGCCAAACTGGTGTTAGGTCGTTCCAAGTATGATAGTTCTAAACAAGCATTATTCGATCTGCACTGGCTTCCGATTAAAGCACGAATCAGTTTCAAGATACTGACATACATGTATAACTGTTCGGTAGGAAACGCACCATCATATTTAATAGAGCTTTTGTCTCATCAAGTGTCAAAACGAACCTTAAGATCATCCTCTGTTGGTTGTTATGTTGTTCCTTTTAATAAGAAGAGGACTTTTTCTGACAGAGCTTTTAGCATGATAGGACCAAAATTGTGGAATGAACTACCTATTAATATGAGAAAATGTGAATCTGTTTAAATTTTCAAAAGACAACTGAAATCATTTTACTTCAAGGACTTTTTTGCACTTTTTTTAAGTGACGCTGAAGGCATTGTCTGTTCCTAATTGTTTTGTGCATGTTTGTATATTTCTATCAGTTTTTATTATTTTCATTGTACAATAATATAATAAAGTCTAGCCCATGTGTTATCATGTGCAGGGGTGCAGGGGTGTAGATTGTTACATGTTGGTGGGGATTGACCCAATCACTGTGACCGTCGCACTGCTGGAAGTATTGTGTATGGTAGCACTGGGAGTAGCACATATAAGGTATATAGCTGTACAACGCCATTGAATATGTATTCTATATGTAGAAATAGGCGTTAAATCAAGTTTTCAAGTTTCAAGTTTCAAGTTTTATGAACAGAAAACACACCTTATTATTATGCACTTAACAAACGTTTATTTACGTAAAATACGATTTTAAATATAATGTGTTTTAAAAAGAAAAAAATAAGCAATAAAAAATAACTTGTGGTTAAGTATCTGTTCCATAACATAAAAACCTCAAAATGTATTCTTCAAGGCCTTAATGTCCGTTTAAAACACCTCGGAAATGTAATATAAGACCCTGTCGACCTGTAAGTTTAATTGAATGTTTCTTTTAGTGATTAATAAGAGTAACATAAAAAATCCTCCATCCAATAACACAGGTAATTTATTGTTGCCAGTCATTGTTATGAGTTGACGATGTCTAGAGCAAATAATATAACAGCTACAGTAAAATACCTTTATCCAGGTGTTATTGTAAATTGGATGTTTGCCTAGATTAGATTGATATATCTGGTGACATTAAAACCGTTATTTTATAACAGGTTACAATCAGGTAAAAAAAGTCGTTAATTACATATACGGCCGTGCATACCTGCAAGGAGATATATGTTGTTAAAATGTTTAATACAACTGTTGAAAATTTTGGACACAACTGTTATTGAAATAGAAAACGAAAGTATCTTTATAGAATGGCAGAAAGGTCTGGTTTCCTTTTGTTTTTCTTCACATTAAACCATTAATATTTCAACGGTCGGAAATAGCACCTAAACAATACGTTGTGACAGATTTATTATGTTTCCTGCAGTTTATCAAGTAAAAAATAAAATATCAACAAATAATCACTCTACACATATAATGTATGCCAATTATTTTCTGCAGGTATGTGATAAAGATAACAAAATCATTACATGGTTTGTTATTTTATATTTAATGTACACGTATATCTTGAATGTCGACATTGATATATTGATGGGTTTTTTTTGTTTTGTTTTTTTTTGTTTGTTTTTTCACAGCACAGTATTGTCAGTGTTTTCTATGTAGGTTGCATATTTGCTAAAAAAAAATGACTCCACGAGCAAAATACGCAGCATCAAACTGTTGTGCAGCTAACACAGTTATAACCGTAAAACTTGATATTTAAAATGGATAATAAGAGAAACTTCGAAACGAATGTAGTATGTGGTTTATTTAATCATTTCATTGTCCTTCGCTGTTAATGTCTGGGTGTAAGATAGACTTAGCTTCATTTTCTAAAGAAAATAAATATATTGTCCTACAACTTGTATATGATTATACTCGTATGTGTTTATGTTAAAAGGATTTGGCTGATTTAACAACTGATTTTTATTTCAGTTTAAGTATCATTTAAGTGATTTCCTGTCCGTGTTCTGCCTACCGCCCTGTCCTATTTTGTTTGGGGTCCTCCTAGGCTCCTTGCCGCTGGGTCTTGTTCCTGGGTCGATTAGGGGTTGCGTTCAGTGAACGCCGCCCATTCTTGTCGATCTTGTTTAGCATATTTGGTATCAAATAATACTATAAAATTAACTTCATTGAACGCCGCCTTTCCTTGTTGATCTTGTTTATCATATTTTATTGTACAATTTGATTTGTTAAACAACCCTTATTTAATTTGATCGCTGCCTGAAGTATACCATAAGCAATTCTCCCTCAATAACTAATGTAATAAATTATTTTCAGACCTTGTTACGATTATTTCAAGACAACTAGAGTAACGAATATTAGTGACACAGTGAAATAAATTTTCTAGATCTAAATGTAATCTAGATTTAATTGATACGTATGATGTCATTGAAGCCGTCAATACGTACCAGGTTAACATCATTTATTAAATTTATTAAGAACTATTCCAGGAAGGTTGTGTAATAGATTCATAGCTATGTATTGATTCCTACCAGTTACAGGGTTATAATGATTTGTACAAGGTATAAGGTTCTGTCCCAAAGACATTGACATATTTATTTTAAACTAAACTATACTATTACAATCAATATTTGAAGAATATACCGGCAAAAATAATAATTACGCAACATTTGCCGGAAATGACAACTTAAAAAATAACCTTTTAGTATAAGTAAAAAAATTATAGACATCTAGATTAATGCTTTACTTAGTATCGTGCCCCTTGTGGCTGAGTTGGTCTTTAATGGTTTAGGCAAAAGACGTTTATTCCTGCGTGATCGTAAGAGGCGAATACAGGGGTTTTAATAACTGAAGTCTGTGCATCTCTTACTTCCGGCATGTGAGGTCGATTTGACCAATTATGATGCTTTGAAGTTGTAACACAATTGTATGACAATTTTATACGTTGTCATATATTTAAAAATACAATTTTTTGTAGTAGGAAGATCGTGATCAACAAGGAAATGCGACCTTCAATGAATCAACTTTTAAATAAGATGCAAGCTTTGATGTTCAACAATTAACATGTTTCGACCATTACACATAAATATAATCTTTACATAAACCTCATGTTTTTAAAGAAAAGGAAATCCGTTATATGGCTTAATTTGTGCAGTGACTTATGTATAGAATGCTTGTTT
Organism: Ruditapes philippinarum; assembly: GCF_026571515.1. Taxonomy (NCBI): domain Eukaryota; kingdom Metazoa; phylum Mollusca; class Bivalvia; order Venerida; family Veneridae; genus Ruditapes; species Ruditapes philippinarum. Next base: position 61,394 of record NW_026866188.1, on the reverse strand, counting down.
GTTGATATATAATATTAAACTAAAGGTCAACAAAGGAAAGCTATACCCGCGGAACCATATAATTCTATCATACAAGTCACCTGCAGGATCATAAACAAAATTACATAAAATCAGAAACGTTTTCTAGGCAATAACGAATGTCGTCATAATTCAAAGTTATAACCAGACCAATTTTACTCAATCGTAATAAGTTATTAGAAATTTTACTTTAATGTGACGATGTTTGCCCTGTGTATCTTGAATCAATCTTTACACAGACCAAACTGACAACAAGTTATTGTCTGTATTATTGAATAATACTATCTTTAACAGAAACTGGGAGAAGATATGTCCAAAAACCATGTAATTATACTGACTTTTCAAATGTTTGTGAAGTAAGGAATACAAAGTTGAGTGCATTATCAATACACAATATGCGTCCTATATTTTGATTACATCATATGTAACCAAATAATCTAAAATCACTTTTCTACAACACGATTTCCAACTTAAGATAACTTTTATCTGTAAACTCCCTTGATAAATTAGTAAGAATCAATGAGAATGTACCAACCGGCCTTAATTGGCTCTAACGACAACAAATTTAACAAAACAACAAAACAAATACAGATACCAATCTGAATAATTAATTTGTTTTTTTATTATTTGGCAAGTTTTTTTAGAATTGCTAATTGCATAAAATTAATGCATTTTGTAACATTACATTTTTAAGAAAGGATGAGACTGATGAACGAAATATTTAATGTCTTTATACAATTTGAAAACAACATATGTTGGCTGATAAGGAATTGATGGGGAAAATTTGGCGTTTCAGTAGGATAAGATATATTTTGTGCAAGATAACCCTAGAACTGGTTAATTGATACAGGTAAAATATTTGCTGTTTTTCATTTAGAGTAAGATACTGCGTTCACTTAAATAAAAACAAGTTTAGAAAGTGACAGATAAGGTAAAAGACTATCATTTATTTTATTGAAGAATTTATACTTACTGCATACGTATTGTTTCAAACAAAACACATGACTGCGTCTCTTTTATTCAATTTAATAAGGAAATTGTAAAAAGTACACGCATCTGTCAAGTCTCTAGCACATCCGCACTAGACAAAGAAAACAGATAATAACCTTACAAAAAGACTCCTGTAGTAACATATGTTACGCAACATATGTTACATAACTAGGTTTTAATTGGAATTACATTATTACGACATCCTGTAATTACATGTATAACATAATCACAACATAACACTGTCGCATGTGTGAAACAATCATATGAAACTAAGACAAATAATTGCATGTTGATGAAATAGTATCTTGTCACACGTCCACTTATTTCAAAACGCTTTAATCATGCAAATTTACGTGTCTGTCTCATATTACTTCTTCGCTATAAAACGATTTTTTCGGTTACTTTTTCAATACTTGTAATTTAAAAACACTGTGACCTGAGAATTATAGAATGAAAAATAATTCACAACGATAAGATTTTTAAGAAATGATTTTTTATCAAACGTATGTTTTTAATTGAGCATATAATGAATTATTAACTCATGTTATTCTGGACACCTTACAAAAAACGTTTTAAGTAATGCATGTACCTTCTGCATCCAAAAAATGTGAAAATTGAGTTAGACTGTAAATACTAGTATATATGTATAATAAGCGTCTTATTTTCAATCAATAAGGTAAGTGGAAAGTTAGAAATATGTTTTGTTTTCATAAATGTGAAAGTGTCTATTTTATCATTGAAAATCAAAAGAACAATGATATAATAAATAAAATATTGGATAAGAAAATTAAACTTTCAAAAGTATGACAAAGATCACAAATATATATGAGCGAGTTAAGTTAAACATAGGTTTTAAAAGCTGCAGAGAAATAAAACTGAAAATGAATTTCAAAATAAAACAAAATGTCTTTGTTCTTGTCTTGTTATTTTTTAACATGTTCATTTAAACTGTGGTTGGAACATTTTCTTTTTTAATAGCATGTACTTCCTTTAGCGTTTCTATTTTGACTCTTTTATTACCTACTTCATGAACTGAGTATTTTACACTCCGATATCATCTCCATCATTTACTTTCTGCAAACCATCATTAGAGAACAATCAACCATTGTAAAACTACAGGAATAACAGGAATTAGATTCTTTATTCGTTACCGTGATTGATTTATTCGGTAGATAACACCTTCTATGTTGTAATTTAATTGATTTTTTTATTTCCAATGCATTTTTTCATGTTGACTTATTAAGAGTGAAGAATAAAATTCAGCTAACATTAAAAGATATTATTTAAAATATCGAATATTTGACAATTAATTTAGATATTGTTAGTGGGGGAAAAGCTGCAGTAGGTTTTGAAACACAGTTACACTATATATGCTGATAAGAAAGTGTTTCTTTTAAGTTACGCTTTTTATCATTGCATGTTGCAAATTATATGCTAAAATAATTTATTTGTGATACTGGAATATATAACACAAATCATTAAAACCTAACAAATGTTAACACTTATGTTTTCTATTCAGTGCCCCAATTCGATTGTGGTTCACAACCAAAGAATTAAATATCAGATTAAAGAGTATTATGGTTTTGAACTCCGGTAACACTGTTATCACAATTAACGGCATCTGCTGTTCTTACTTTAGGGCAAATATTGTTGACGTTTTAAATTGTTTAAAGAGTGACTTCATAAAGTGTGTAGAATATAACATCTTGTTAAATGAATAAATATTCTTTCTTTAATTTTCGTTTAAAAACAAAGAACAGCATATAGATAATTTTTCAAAGTTTACAAAATGCTATGACACGAATATTTATCAAATAAATCATATTGTAAAAGGATAAGTATAAGAACATGTGCTAGTTAACACTTTAGAATGTTCTTGATGATAAAGGGACAATAGGATTAATTTTGAAAAAAAAGAAATTATGAAAACATTACCACCACGTAAGTAATAAGGGCATATGTAACTTGTGTGTCGTGATTCATATTCTTTCTGACATTGTATCCTAGTTTTGACAAGCATTTTATTTCTTCTCTTTTTTATTCTATCTAAATAGGTTGAAATGTGTCAAAAATAACGTAGACAAAGTCATGAACAGAAAACACACCTAAACAAACGTTTATTTACGTAAAATACCACTTAACAACGTTTATTTACGTAAAATACGATTTAAAATATAATGTGATTTAAAAATAAAAATATAACTTGTGGTCCACAACATAAAAACCTCAAAAATACTCTTCACGGCCTTAATGTCCGCTTAAAACAACTCCATTTCAGGGAAAAACGGAAATGTCGACCTGTATGTTAAATTGATCGTTTCTTTCAGTAATTAATTAAAATAACAAAGAATCCTCCATCCAATAACGCAGGTAATTTATTGTTGCCAGCCTTTGTCATGATTTAACGATAACTAGAGCAAAGAATATAACTGTAACAGTAAAATACCTTTATCCAGATATTATTGTAAATTGTATGTTTGCCTAGATTAGATTGATAAATCTAGTGACATGAAAACCGTTATTTTATGTCATACGTTAAACGTGAAAACATTACTCCACGAAAATTGTTTCTTAGATTGATAGCATTGTGAAGAATAATATCTGTATTTTAGATGTATACATTATTAGAATGTTCAATGACATGAACAATTCCTCTAAACTAAGCTTAGAATAAAAATTCATACCTATCATGAAATGAGATAATGGCTATAACGAACAAAGATTGGTAGGTTGTTTACATAAAAAGTTATTTATTTTGTGTTTCATAAAATCTATAATTAGTTTTCACATGTGATTTTGTTTGAAAAACTAGCAATAAAGAGAATAAAAATATGTTCATAGATCTAATTGATGATGAATTATATCGGATTACCATTAATGCAGAAGTGAGTATACGAATATGTTTTTTGAGCTTACCTTACAGTGCACTCCAATAAAGTCTACCAAAAAGTCATAATTGCCCAACTTTTTTACTGTTGTTTGTTTTATTTATTTTAACGTTTAATTTATTCAGATTTGAAAATACCTTACACGAGTAACTTAACGTAATTTATGGCTAGTAAACGCTCAGTCAAAAGTGCTGAAATACGGGCTTACAGAATAGCTCGAGCAAAACTCGGCATATGGTCCCCAAAACAAATAGTACAATGGGCGGTACTAAACAAAAAGGAATTGTGAAAGGGGGTCAGAGGGTTTGAAGCTTGCATAACACAGACAAAGCGTCAAAATACAAATTTAAAAACAAGCCACAAAATCTAAGGGTAACTATAGAGTTCTCAAGTAAGGCATACTGAAATCAGCCAAGAAGAAAAAGCAGAAATGAAAAGACTACAAGTACCATAAACACAACAATAATGTCATGTTGAACGATCTTCAAGTCTCTCATTCTATGTACGGGGCGACGTTTATGGCCATGAAGTCAGACTTGTCATTGACAAGATATCACACTTTCACTTACCCAAATCGCAGGGATATTTGACGGATCAACTCATACGATTCCGAAGAGTCACTTGAAACTTTACTGAAAATATTTCCTAAATATGACACTCGCCGTTTTTATTTTCTAATATTTTGACTGTTGAAAGCTGGTTATACTATTTTACGACATTTCGCAAGTGTTACATCATGATTTGGTCGTCCAAAAAAACATCGTCCACCATGCATTGCAAAACGAATGACATGTGTCAAGAAAAGTATGTACGTTATTATTTCAATACGCATAGAACGCTTGTCCAAATGTCTAGAAGCATTCTGTAACAAGATGTCATGTAAGAAAAATTGAAAAAAAACATTTCAATAAATCTCGTCCTTAGACTGGTGTGAAAGGCCTGTATTTTCTGCATGACAACGTTCCTGTACAAAGAAGGTACTGCATTTTTTTATTTTATTGAGAAAAAACGATTGACTGTCCTTAAACATACACCGTATATTCCAGTCTTGGTACCCCGTTGCTTTTTCCTCTTTCTTAGACTTAAATTAGCATCTTGCAGTCATCGCTACAAGGGTAGAAATTGAAAAGTTTACCTAAAGAGGACTATGACGAAGCATTTAGAAATTGGATTAAGCGTCTGAAACTTTGTATTTTGTCGGGAGACATTATTTCGAAGGGTTGAAATTGAAACTTGAAAAATATTTTCTCCTTTGTTTAAATTACTGACCATATTGCATGAGATATTGATCATTTCTCGTATATCCAGCTACATATCGGTCCGACCCACCCCCATTGATGATTATTTATTGTCCGTATTTAGTAACGATTTTCATAGAATCTTATACAAATTTTACAATGTATTTGAAACTGTAGTACTTCAGGCTGGGATTTTAGAATGTCTTTTCTTTTTTACTTGGAAAACCGAAAAATAAAAACGAGATTGTGTTTTCTTGATATTGCCGTATATATAACAAACAGCACGTCAATAAATCTTTATATAAACTCTGCTAAAAGTTTTATTGAAGATTGCAAAAAATATACAAACACTGTACTGTACACTGTACATTATTCCGGAAAACAACTTTCCAGGCATAAGGCCTAAAGTAAGTATTAATTTAATGTACAAATATTTGTTTTAATAATGAACTTAAATCCACACATTTAAATTATTTTATAAATGCATAGATGTATCCATTTTTATCGACACAAAATGTTTTGATTTGACCCCAAAGTGACACACAATATCCACTTCTAAAAAATATCTTAAACACATACTTTAGTGAGAGCTTTAGTTTAAGTCACTACAATTTCAGCTAATTGTAAAATAAGTTAAGCAAATCAAAATATTCATTGACTCATAACATTGAAAGAATAATATTTATTTCATCTATAACTCAATAGAATCCTTTTATGGAACACTTCTAGTTTGATGTCGGAGAACGTAACGGGGCGACGAATTGAAATAATAAATGTATTTAAATTATATATAACACAACTGTTATTGAAATGGAAAACGAAGGTATCTATATAAAATGGAAAAAAGGTCAGGTTACCTTTTGTTTTTTCTTCACATTAACCCATTAATATTTCAAGGGTCGAAAATAGCACCACAGCAATAAGTTGTGACAGATTTATTATGTTTCCTGCAGTTTATCAAGTAAAAAAATAAAATATCAACAAATAATCACTCTACACATATAATGTATGCCAATTATTTTCTGCAGGTATATGATAAAGATAACACAATCATTACATGGTTTGTTATTTTATATTTAATGTGCTCCTATATCTGGAAATTTAGACATTGATTTATTGTTGATTTTTTTCTATTGCCACAGGCATGTCAGTGTTTTCTAGATAGGTTGCATATTTGCTCAAAAAGATAAATCCACGAGCAAAAAAAAACGCAACATCAAACTGTTGTGCAGCTAACACAGTTATAACCGTAAAACTTGATATTTAAATGGAATATGGTATTCTAAATTCAAAAGAAAAAGAAATATTTAAAAAGAATGTAGCATGTTGTTTATTTAATCATTTTATTGTCATAGGCTGCATATTTCTATCAATGTTTGGATGTTCAATAAACTTAGCTTCATTTCCTGAAAAAAATATATTGTCCTACAACTTGTATAAGAATATAATTATGTGTATTTGATATCAAATAAGAATATGAAAAAAATAAACTTTATTGTACAATTTGATTTGTTCTTCAACCTTTATTTTATTTGATCGCTGCATATAGTATAATCCTCCCTCAATAATTAAGGTTATATATAATTGTCAAACCTTGTTACGATAATTTCAGGACAACTAGAGTAACGAATATTGCTGACACGGTGAAATAAATGTTCTAGATCTAAATGTAAATTAATGTCTGCCTAGATTCAATTGATACGTCTGATGTCATTGAAGCCGTCAAATAATACGTCAGGTTAACATCATTTATTAAATGTAAAGAACTATTCCAGGAAAGTTGTCTAATAGATTCATAGCTATGTATTGATTCCTACCAGTTACAGGGTTATAATGATTTGTACAAGGTATAAGGTTCTGTCCCAAAGACATAGACATATTTATTTTAACTAAACTATACTATTACAATCAATATTTGAAGAATAAACGGGGAAAATAATAATTATGCAACATCCCCGGAAGATTCATTATAGGGAATGACAGCTTCTAAATAATAAATTTTTAGCATACGTAAATAAAATTATAGACATCTAGATTAATGCTCCAATTAGTAGCGTGCCCCTTGTGGCTTATGGGTGCCTTTAATAGTTTAGACAAAAGAATGCAGTCACCGTTTATTCCTGCTTGATCGTAAGAGGCGACTTAATAATTGGAGTCTGTACATCTCTTACTTCCGGTAGGTGATGTCGTTCTGACCAATGGTGATGCTTTGTAATTGTACCACAATTGTAATACACTTTATAACGTTGTCATAGATTTAAAGCTGTGTTCTGTTTGAAAAAGATAGCAATAGGGTGAAATCAATAACTTATATTATAATTAATATATTAAAATGCAACTGTGTCTTGTGTATTAACGCAGTTTACACTGTTAATGCTTGACTTTACACTGCATATAAAAAGGATATTTAATTGCCTTGCATGTAAGATTGAAATATATTACACTGCGTGGACACCAGATGCAATATTATCACGAGGGGCGTAGTGAATAAAACAGTAATAATTGATGAAAATAACGTTAACAATTTTTAGACGAACAAGTTTAAGTGAACAATAATAATTGTTTACATGCATAAAGTGTCATTTATTATGATAAACACTTCTTGTACAATAGAAAATTATAATGAAAGAAGTTGTACTTTACATATTCTCTCATGAACCGACTCAAAACCGAAAATGTGATTATTAACTGTTATTGCTGCCAATGTTAACGAGGAATTTGTTCAATAAATGTTCAAAATGTCGTTATACGAACAATAAAGTCCCTGATGATATACAATAAAGTGTGTCAAGTACCAATGTGCATTTAAGCGATACACCTTGTACATGATGCCGGAAAAATCCAGATGCAAGGCCACAAAATGATTCCTAATTCTTTATTGATTTTTATACTACATTGACACTAAACTGCAATTTTAAGCATAAATATTTGTTTGATTGATGAACTCGATCATTTTCATATCTAGATATAACGTTCTTATTTTTAAATAATTGCATCTATGCATACAATTTCCATATAAATATACTTCAATGAATGATAGATGGTAAGGGTAGACGCCGGATTTACGCATATCATCCATTATTGTTGTAAAATGATAACTTATTCACATGCTAGTATTATGTGGGTCATAATGTCAAGTCAACACAATTTAAGCCGGAATTTTAAGATTAACAAAGTGTCATTTTATATAAAGTTACTTTAAACATGCCATATAGAACTGTTACTGAATATCTTACTTTCAATTATGATAGGTCAACTTTGTTGACACAAAAAGTTCAGGTCAGACAACGAATCATCTACATGTATTGAGATAATTGATTCCTTTGTATTATAACAATATATGCATGAAGAATATCAACAAAGACGTTTGTAAACAGTTTTTAAACTTGGATCTCACCGTATTGGAAATATCAGATATTTTTTCATTTATTTCAAGAGAGTCTAATAATATGATCTTTCATGAATGTGACTTCTTCTGAAAGTTCTTTTTTACGTGTTAAAAGCCAATAAATCTTCATAACTTTGAATTTTTATCATAGCTTTTTAGCAATCAGAGAAAATAGATATATCATCTGTGGAGTGTATCATCCATCCACTGTAAATACTGTTCTCTCTATTATATACGACTCAAATCTAAGGATCACATTTTGTAATTTCTATGTCTTGTGTTTAAAGAAGAGAACATGTTTCTTGCACAAGAAACGTAAGTATGTATGCTATTGATTTGTTGTAAAATAAAATGATAATAAAATTGTGCACTGATGCATAAACGTGGTAAAAAAACGCGAGGGTTGAAAAATCATGATTCTAAAAAGATTTAAAGGAAAAATCGAATATTTACGATATAAAGCTTCTTTAATATTGTGTAAAGTGCAGTCGCAATGTTACGTTACTGCGTTACGGAATCGGTGGCGCCAAATTTGAATAACACGAAAGCTGTCTTGAGCTTTAGTGGTTAAGCAATCGCGACCTCCAGTATGCAACTGTTATGATACATTTCCTTTAGTACAACAATCTGGGACACGCCAATGATATTCGCAACCAGCTGCTGTGAACATCCATCTTGAAGCATTTCAATGCCCCTAGCTTTGATAACGTTTTAACAATCATTGGAAATGTCTTGTAACTTATACTGAAAAGCTAGTAATATGGACCGACCGCAGATATATGACCAAGCATGTGCTACAATCGTCGAAAAAAAACTAGATAAACAAACAAAACAATTTAATCCCACACGTAGCGTCAAAACCACAAGGAAAATACTGGTACTTGTAAATCGTATTTCGATTTCTTACGAGCAATTTGAGGTAACAGCTTGTTGTTTGGTCCAAATTATAAAAAGCTTAATAGCTTTCCAATCATCTAATAGAGAACTATTTACACGAATGTGTTGTTGCTAATCTACATTAAGATGTTTCCAGATAAACATAACAAAGAACCTCATTGTAAAGCGACAGTTGTAAATTCACTTTAATCTTCATTTTCACTTTAAGGCACATTATGCCTCAGAAACGATTTTTACCATCTTTAGAAAGGACACAAAATGGATTTTATAATGTTTATATAACGTTTAATTGCTCGTTTAATGTTTATTACTTGAAGAAATTATATTGAATGTGAAAATATATGTCAATAAATTAGCAAAATCAAAACAAAGTAGAAGTCGTAAATATCATGATATTATTAAATAATTAACTATCTAAGCGGGAAAATATTTTTTTTATTTTTGCTCCTTGCCATGAGATTCGTGATATTTATGTTATTTACAATTTAGATATATATGCTGCGAAAAAGTCTTTATATTCTATAAACTTCTTACCACGAGAATCGGGCATTTCTCGTACTTTTTAGGCTTATGGCGGGAAAAGAAACAAATATAAAAGGTTGTATTTGTAGTGAGTTAGGATTCTTACGAAAGAAATTAAATGTTTGATTAAAATCACGCAAGTTGTTACAAGATAAGTTTTGTAATAGATAAATTTGGCAATGAATGATTTTAGAAAATGATTATAAATTGTTAAAATATTTTCATTATAGGAGTTTTATTGCCTGCACCTTTAAGTGTTGAGCATTGAGTACCGCTCAAGCCGTTGCTAGGGGGCGTGAGGGATGTTGCATGTATTCATTATCCCTCATGTACAGACTCAATCAAACCGGGTCCGCAAATCTCTTGTAATTTTGTTTAGTTATGATTAATGCTTCCGAGGGATCACTTTGTTTCCAGTTTTTTATTCCGTGGCAATATAAGATGTAATTTATTCTGTGGAAATAAGACGTATTTAATCTAATATCGGTGTGGAACGGACATTAATATTCTGTCTAATATTATGGAAATATGAAAGTCCACCACAGTAGTATTTTGACTTCCATACAGAATTCTAAATAACTATACTATATAGTTATTGCCAAACATATCTTTCTTAGAAATGCATTCATGAATAGATAGTTCAGCCAATTTGATAAAATTGGTTTCATAAAATTCAGTAAATCTTGCAACATAAATTTTTTGTAACTGTCTGTACCAAAAGTACACCAATTCCAACTTAAAATAAAAGGCCTCGGATATCGGCAAAAACCATTCATTTCTGGAGCAGAACGAAAGGAAAAATTATGATATCTTAACGTTATACAAGAACATAATTCATAATTTGTTTACATAATAGGTAAAAATAGTAAAAGATACACACATCTGTCAAGTCTCTAACACATCCGCACTAGACAAAGAAAACATATTATAACCTTACAAAAAACTCTTATAGTAACATATGTTACGTAACGTACGTTACATAACTAGGTTTTTCTGGAATTACATAACTACGACATCCTGTAATTACATGAATAACATAATCACAACATAACACTGTTGCATGTGTGAAACAATCATATGAAACTAAGACAAATAATTGCATGTTGATGAAATAGTATCTTGTCACACGTCCACTTATTTCAAAACGCTTTAATCATGCAAATTTAAATAAAAATACGTGTCTGTCTCTTATTATTTCTGCGACGTAAAACGTTCTTTTTTCGGTTACTTTTTCAATACTAGTAATCGAAAAAAAAACTGTGACATGAGAAAAATAAAATGAGAAATATTTCACAACGATTAGATTTTTATGAAATGATTTTTTGTCAAAAGTATGTTTTTATTTGAGCATATAATGAATAATAAAGTTATGTTTCTTGACAGCTTACAAAATGCATTTACCTTCAGCATCCAAAAATTGTGAAATTTGAGTTAGACTGAAAATATATATGTATGATAAGCTTCCTAATTTTAATCATTAAGGTAAGTGCAAAGTTAGAAATATGCTTTGTTTCCTTAAATGTGGACGTTTCTATTTATCAAATCAAATGGGCAATGTAAATAGTGGAAGAGAAAATTAAACTTCCAAAAGTATGACAAATATCACAAATATATATGAGCGAGTAAAGTTAAACATGGATTTTAAAAGCTGCAGAGAAAAAAAAATTGGAAATGAATTTCGAAATAAAACAAACTGTCTTTGTTCTTGACTTGTTATGTTTTAACATGCTCATTTCAACTTTCTTTTTTTTAAACAACTTTTGCTTACTTTGGCGTTTCTATTTTAACTGTTTTATAACCTACTTCATAAACTGAGCATTAACACCCCGACATTATCTCCATCATTTACATTCTGCAAACCATCATTAGAGAACAACCACCTTATGTAAAACTTCGGGAATTACAGGAATTAAATGAATTTGTTTCTATTTCCGTTATCGTGATTGATTTATTCGGCAGATATCACCTTCTATGTTGCAATTTAATTGATTCATTTATTTCCAATGCATTTCTTTCATGTTATGACGAGTAAAGACTGAAATTAAGCCAACTATTAAAAATATTATTTAAGATATCGAATATTTGACAATTAATTTAGATATTGTTAGTAGGGGAAAAGCTGCAGTAGGTTTTGAAACACTATATATAATTATGCTTATAAGAAAGTGTTTATTTCAAGTTACGCTTTTTATCATTGCATGTTGCAAATTATATGCTAAAATTATTTATTTGTGATACTGGAATATATAACACACAAATCATTAGAACCTAACAAATGTTAACACTTATGTTTTCTATTCAGTGCCCCAATTCGATTGTGGTTCACAACCAAAGAACTTAATATCAGATTAAAGAGTATTATGGTTTTAAACTCCGGTAACACTGTTATCACAATTAATGGCATCTGCTGTTCTTACTTTAGGGCAAATATTGTTGACGTTTTAAATTGTTTACAGAACGAGTTCATAGAGTGTGTAGAATATAACGATTTGTTAAATGAATTAATTTTCATTTTTAATTTCGTTTAAAACATAAATAGCATAAAGATAATCTTTCAAACTTTACAAAATGCTATGACAAAACTATTTATCAAATAAATCATAATATTAAAGAATAAGTATCAGAACATGTGCCAGTTAACACTTTAGAAAGTTCTTGATGATAAAGGGACAACAAAATTAATTTAAAAAAAGAAATTAAGAAAACATTACCACCATGTAAGTTATAAGGGCATATGTAACTCATATTCTTTCTGACATTGTTTCCTTGTTTTGACAAGAGTTTAATTTCTTTCTAAATAGGTTGCAATTGTGTCACAAATAACGTAGACAAAGTCATGAACAGAAAACACACATTATTATGCACATAACAAACGTTTATTTACGTACAATACGATTTTAAATATAAAATGTTTTAAAAAGAAAAAAAATAAGCAATAAAAATAACTTGTGGTTAAGTATCCGTTCCATAACATAAAAACCTCAAAATGTATTCTTCAAGGCCTTAATGTCCGCTTAAAACAACTCAGAAATGTAATATAAGACCCTGTCGACCTGTAAGTTTAATTGAATGTTTCTTTTAGTGATTAATAAGAGTAACATAAAAAATCCTCCATCCAATAACACAGGTAATTTATTGTTGCCAGCCATTGTTATGAGTTGACGATATCTAGAGCAAAGGATATAACAGTTACAGTAAAATACCTTTATCAAAGTGTTATTGTAAATTGGATGTTTGCCTAGATTAGATTGATATATCTGGTGACATTAAAACCGTTATTTTATAACAGGTTACAATCAGGTAAAAAAGGTCGTTAATTACATACACGGCCGTGCATAGCTGCAAGGAGATATATGTTGTTAAAATGTTTAATACAACTGTTGAAAATTTTGGACACAACTGTTATTGAAATAGAAAACGAAAGTATCTTTATAAAATGGCAGAAAGGTCTAGTTTCCTTTTGTTTTTCTTCACATTAAACCATTAATATTTCAACGGTCGGAATAGCACCTAAATAATACGTTGTGACAGATTTATTATGTTTCCTGCAGTTTATCAAGTAAAACATAAAATATCAACAAATAATCACTCTACACATGTAATGTATGCCAATTATTTTCTGCAGGTATGTGATAAAGATAACAAAATCATTACACGGTTTGTTATTTTATATAAAATGTGCTCGTATATCTTGAATGTCGACATTGATATATTGATGTTTTTTGTTGTTGATTTTTTTTCACAATATTGTCAGTGTTTTCTAAATAGGTTGCATATTTGCTAAAAAAGATAAATCCACGGGCAAAAAACGCAACATCAAACTATTGTGCAGCTAACACAGTTATAACCGTAAAACTTGATATTTAAAATTGATAATAAGAGATATTTTGAAAAGAATGTAGCATGTGGTTAATTTAATCATTTCTTTGTCCTCCGCTGTTAATGTCTGGGTGTAAGATAGACTTAGCTTCAATTTCTAAAGAAAATAAATATATCGTCCTACAACTTGTATATGATTATATGTGTTTATGTTAAAAGGAGTTGGCTGATTTTACAACTGATTTTTATTTCGGTTTAAGTACCATTAAAGTGATTATCCTGTCCGTGCTCTGCCTGTGCCCTGTCCTATATTTATTAAGGATCCTCCTAGGCTCCTTACCGCTGGTTCTTGTTGCTGGGTTGTGTAGGGGTTGCGTTCATGAAACACCGCCCTTCCTTGTCGATATTGTTTATTTGATATCGAACAATACTATAAAATTAACTTTTTTGTACAATTTTATTTGTTCAACAACCCATCTTTATTTGCTGGCTGCCTAAAGTATACCATAAGCAATTCTCCCTCAATAACAAAGGTAATATATTATTGCCAGGCTTTGTTACGATTATTTCAAGACAACTAGAGTAACGAATATAACTGACACAATGAATTAAATTTTCTAGATTTAAATGTAAATTAGATGTCTGTCTAGATTTAACTGATACGTCTGATGTCATTGAAGCCGTCAATTAAACGTACCGGGTCAACATCATTTATAAAATGTTAAGAACTATTCCAGAAAAGTTGTCTAAAAGATTCATAGCTATGTATTGATTCCTACCAGTTACAGGGTTATAATGATCTGTACAAGGTATAAGGTTCTTTTCCAAAGACATTCACATATTTATTTTAACTAAACTATACTATATAGTATTCAATATTTGAAGAATATATTGGGGAAAATAATAATTACGCTTCATTCGGTAAGGATTCATTGTAGGAAATGACATCTTGTAAAACATATCTTTAATGAAATTATAGACATCTAGATAAATGCTTTATTTAGTAACTTTTCCATTGTGACTGTGGGGTGCTTTTAATGGTTTAGGCAAAAGAATTGCAGTCACGTTTTATTCCTACGTGATCGTAAGAGGCGACTAAATGGGTTCTAATAATTGGAGTCTTTGCATCTCTAACTTCCGTCAGGTGAGGTCGTTTTAATCAATGGTGATGCTTTGGGGTTGTAACACTCATGTTAAACAATTAACTATGTTGTCATGGATTTAAAACTGTTTGTATTGTGTTTGAAAAAAGTAACACTAGGATAAAATCAATAACTAATATTATAATTAATATATTAAAATGCAAATGTGTCTTACGTTGTTTGTGTATTAACGTAGTTAACACTGCATGACTTTGCACTGCATATATAGAGGATATTGTTAGACTGAAATATATTTCACTAAGTGAACACCAGATGCAATATTTTCACGAGTGGCATAGAATAGATTATCTGATGTTTTAGGAATGAATTATATTTTATTTTACATGTAAAACATATAAATTTCCTTTTTAAGTCATGCTTTTAAGTGGTTTCAAGTATTTTGTACTGATTTTGCCGCGTAAAGTCGCGAATTCTCCTATGTTTTTAATCACATCATGACGTCACATCATCAATTGTGAAATATAGTATTGTTAAAATGTTTCTAATTTTGGTACGTTTTTAACTTTATGTATGATGACATCACATTTCTTTTCCTAAAGAAGCAATACGTATGACGGTATTTATTGTTGCCTGTTATTCCATTTAGTTATGATATTCTTTTCATTCGCATTCAGATATTGTCCGGCTTCTTTAAAACTGTCACTAGTGGTTTATCAGAATATAATTATGTGAAATATAAAATAATTGCTACGTAACTGTGTGATACTTTTACATAAGAGGACAGGCTATTATAGTCTGTTCAAACGTCAAGTATATAGCCTTTATATTACATCTAAAATCATATCAAATATTCAATACAGTGAATAAAGTAGGTATAATCCATGTAAGTTCACAAATTTTGTACGAACTAATTCAACTGGATAATATAAATTGTTCACAAACATATAGTGTTATTTATTGCGATTAACACTTCTTATAAAATAGGAAATTATGATGAAAGGTTTTATCTCTCATGAACCGACGCAAAACGATACTGTGATAATTAACTGTTTTTGCTGTCAATGCTAACGAGGAATTTGTTTAGCTCAATCTGCGTTCACATTGTTGTCATATAACAAACAACAAATCTTTAAAAGTCCATCATGACATATAAATTCTATCAAGTACGAATGTGCATTTAAGCTATACATGATACCGAAAAAAATCCAGATGCAAGGCGTCAAAAATGATTCCTAATTCTTTATTGATTTTTATACTACATTGACACTGAGATAATGTTATTTTAGGCACAAATATTTGTTTGATTGATGAACTTGATCATTTTCATATCTAGGTATAACGTTCTCATTTTTAAATAATTGCATCTTTGCATACAATTTCCATATAAATATACTCCAATGAATGATAGATGGTATGAGGAGAGGCCAGATTTACGTATATCATCCATTATTGCTGTAAAAATGATAACTTATTTACATATCATGTGGACCTTAAGGTCAAGTCAACACCATTGTAGCCGGGTTTCAAGATTTAGAAAGTGTCAATTTATATAAAGTTACTTTAAACATGAATTTAGAACTGTTACTGAATATCTTACTTTCAATTAGGATAGGGCAGAGTAGATGACTCAATAAGTTCAGGTCAGACTACGAATCATCTACATGTATTGACATAATTGATTCCTTTGTATTTCAACACTATATACATGAAGAATATCAACAGAGACGTTTGTAAACAGTTTTATACTTGGATCTCACCGTATTGGAAACATCAGATTTTTTCAATTATTTTGAGAGAGTCTTATAATATGTCCTTTCGAGAATGTGATTATTTCTGAAGTTCTTTTTTACATGTTAAAAGCCAATGAATCTTCTTAATTTTGAATGCCTATCATAGCTTTTTAGCAATCAGAGAAAATAGATATATGTTCTGGAGAATGTGCCATCCATTCACTGTAAATACTGTTCTGTTACTACTATTAACGGCTCAAAATTTGCTAAGGATCATATTTTGTAACTTATATGTCTTATGCACAAGAAACGTAATTATGTATGCTATTGATTTGTTGTAAAAAATGATCACAATATTGTGTATTGATGCATAAACGTTGTAAAAAGAACGCGGGGAAAATCATGATTTTAAGAAGATTGAAGGAAAGGGAAATCAAAATTTTAAGATATAAGGCTTCTTTGATATGGTGACATCAATGACATCGCCGCCGCATGCAGCTGTGAGTTTATGGTGCGGGATCTCAGCCCATACCTCTATGAGAGTATGTCTTATCTTCAGAACAGATGTTGGTTAGACTTGGCGGAAAGAAACTGATCCCAAGCATGTTGTATAAGATTTTGGTCAGGGAAGAGTACTGGTCATTCAGGTAGAATTCTACAAGTCGTCACGTAATGTTACTGCATTACGGAATCGGTGGTGCCAAGCTTGAATAACACAAACTCTGTCTTGAGCTTTTAGTGGTTAACTGTTCTCGACCTCCAGCATGTAAAGGACCAAAGACAAAAATCTGGGACACGCTAATGATATTCGCAACCAGCCGCTGTTAAGTCTCGATTATTCAACTTCATATCCGTAATTGGTAATTACTTGTAACTTTTACAAAAAAGCCAGTAATATAAACCGACCGCAAATATATGACCAAACGCGTGCTGCAATCACCGTAAAACTAGATAAACACACAAAACAATTTGATCTGTTTAAATGTTAAGATAAAAGAGGAACGTAGCTTCAAAACCACAAAGCATTATACTGGTGTGTGTAAATCGTATCTCGATTTCTTACGGCAATTCGAGGTAACAGCTTGTTGTTGGGTCCAAATTAAAATAGATAAATAGCTTTCCAATCATCTAATAGAGAACCATTAACAAACGAATGTGTTGTTGCTAATCTACATTAAGATTGTTTTAAGATAAACTGAACAAAGAACCTCATTGTAAAGCGACAGTTGTAAATTCACTTTTATCTTCTTTTATTCTAAGAGTCACATTATGCCTCAGAAACGTTTTTTTCTCTTCTTAAGAAAGGAAGTAAAATGGATTTTATAATGTTTATATAACGTTTAAATGTTCGTTTCAATGCTTATTACTTAAAGAAATTATACTAAATGTGAAAAATATATGTCAATGAATTAGCAAAATCAAACCAAGTAGTTGTCGTGAATATCTCGATATTATTAATTTACTATTTAAGCGGAATATTTTCAATCTGTGGAAATAAGATATATTAAATAGTTTTTCGGTGTGGAACGGACATTATTATAAGTCCACCACAGTAGTCCTCCACAGTGTAGTGTAGTGTTTACTTAATTTTGGTGAATTATATTTCATTGTTCTAAGTATGTTTTACAAATGTATGGGAAGAAAGGTCTTACATAAGTTTGAAGTAAACTTGATATATCGATTGACTTGCTCATAAACTAAAAGCAATAACTGGCTACAGCTTAGATGACATATTCCTTCCGCTGGAAATAGACAAGATGAAAAGGTCAAGTCTAAAATGTCACATTAGAGTTATGTCATTCATTGTCTTTATTTGGTTTCACGTCATTCTGACAACACTTTGTATAAGATTGGCTTCTTAACATGCGATATATCTCGTAAGTCGGGAATTATATATCAAGAGACAACTAATCTGATGTGATTAGGTCACAGATAATGGGAATTTAATAAGGAAAGATTAATGAACAAAATTCAATTACTTCAAGGGCACGTGAACCAAATCTGTACTCAATCACAACTTTTTTTAATAAGTTCAATGTTGGAAACCAGCTTAGATTTATCACAAAGGATAATTATCGTCAATTTAACTAACAACACAAAGAATAAATTAAGATACGAAGTCATACACATTCACAACATAAAAACGAAGTTTGATGCAAATAAGATATCAATAAATAACTGACTTTTTAAAACTTCTTATTATCCAAATTAAACCATGTAAAAAGAAAAGACAGATCATCAGTGAATACTTGCATTCACTACACAAAGCCCGAACAGCACCTAACCACTCAGTGTCATGGATTAGGCATTCACCCATCAAACCTTTCATCCTTTTACCTACCCTACTGTGCGACATAAACGACATATAAATCTTATACCTGATAATCCAATGATATTTACTTTAAAGATTTGATTTTGTAATAAATTGTTCCAAGTTTGGCGTTTAAACTATTTACCTTCTGAGGGACTAACGGCAGGTCCATTAACAAGATGAAAATTTGAAGTTGTTCGACCAACAGTATTGAACCTTGTCAGACTGGCGTATAACAATCACGATTGGTTCCAACAGGGTAAGGTTAAAACAAATAAGTGTATTTGTAAGTTTCTGTTACTTTACAGAGGATTAACAGTCACCATTTGAACTTGTAGTTATTTATGCGAACGCAGTATCTTACTTTTGAACAAAAATTTTAAAAAACAGAACATATTTTACCTGTATCAATTAACCTGTTCTAGGAGTTATCCTGCACATAATACATCTTAACCTACTGCAACGCCGAGTTTTCCCCATACATTCCTCATCAGCCAGCATATGTTGTTTTCAAATTATATAAAGACATTAAATATCTCGTTCATCAGTCACTTCCTTTTTCATAAAAATGTAATGTTATTAAATGTATTAATTGCTAATTCCATTAGCAATTCTAAAGAACTTGTCAAATAATGAAAAAACAAATTCATTATTTAGATTGGTATTTACGGTGGCACAAAAGTGACATGTATGTGAATGTTTTTATTTATCTCGTGCTCACGAGATACTATGTCGTGGCCACGAGAATTTATGTCGTGGCCACGAGATGCTTTGTCGTGACCACGAGTTACTAAGTCGTGAACACGAGATAATTAAGACGTGTGACTCTGATTTTTGACCCAATGACATCAAAATTATAAGGTGTCATCTACTTATCAGATGCAATGATCTGTCTAGGTTATATAAACCATGGCTTATTCCATCAGACAAAGATTGCATGTCATGGTTACGTTGACCCTTGAACTCAAACATCCTCATAGGCTATCTACTGTCCATGGGCAACGTCCCTACCAAATAAAATAAACCAGGACTTTTTCCTCCCCGAGTTATCGTATAAACAAGGGTTAACAGGCCGTTGTACGTACAAACTGATCAATTCTATTACAGAATTGTCCCCACAAAGGGCTATAACTTACTCAAAACTATTATTTGAATTATGGACCTTGGAATGTGACTTTTTGATATGATCCTAAAGACATGTTTCAAGTTTAAAGTGAATATTTTCAGACGATTAATGTTGCATGTTAAACTTTAAACAGAAATTTTACTAAGTTTCTAAAAAATCAAATATATATATAAATAGTGTAATCTGATTGGTTAAATATCTCGTGCGCACGACTTAGTTAACTCGTTCCCACGACTTAGTAGCTCGTTCCCACGACTTAACAACTATCTCGGGGCCACGACTTAGTAACTCGTACCCACGACTTAGTAACTCGTGGCCACGACATAGTATCTCGTGGCCACGATATAGTATATCGTGCACAAGAGATAAATAAAACACATATGACATATTTTTGCCACCGTAGATACCAATGTACTGTCATGAAGACAGTTGAAGAGATTTATTCAATTTATTATCTAATATATCTTTTCTTCCGTTGCAATAATTCCCCGTAAAATGATTAAAGCTTAAAAGTAAATGAAGATTACTTGCAAGACGAACGGTTTACAATGATGAGCATCAAAAGAAAAGCTTATTATAATAATATGATTTATTCAGTACACGTATAATGCTTATACAACAAGTCCAGTGATATTTAACAATGTTTATATTATCAACAATAAAAACACATTGAAGGAAACATAAAGCAATCGTGCTCAACTTGCGATAATAACTTATTATGTATTAACAGTAAAAAAATGTTTTCTATACAGTTTAATTTTTCAATGACAAAATGATACAATCGGTTTGTATTGGTAATATATCACTTATTCCCGGGTGTAAATAGGAAAGGTAAAATTTAAAAGATTCTAAATAGAAACTAAATATATCATTTACTTACAAAAAGAACTCGCTCCCTTTTATATAAATAAGTGTTAAACGAGTATCAATGATAATGTAAGACAAAGAGACAACATACACACACATATTTAATGTTACATAAATTCACTTCAAATAGGTGTCGCATGTTTATAAATTATATCATATTGTTTCCAGGCAAAAACTAAAAAAGAGAAAAACTCCCTAAAGAACGCCCAAAACGACAAAAGTTACTGAAAATTTTCAGGCTCAGTTTGATTAAACGGTACTGTAAAAAGGAAGTTACTGTCCACACCCGCTAGCAACGGCTTAAAGATCAACTAAAAAGGTTCGCTTGTCGGTTTATTATGCCCCCACAAAGAGGGAGCATATAGCGTTGCACTTGTCCGTCCGTCCGTCTGTGTCCGTCCGTCCGTACGTCTGTCCGTACGTCCCGAAATCTTGTTAACGCAACTCCTCTTAAACGAGATGCCAGATTTTGCTTAAACTTCCAGGGATGAACAACCTTAATGTGTAGATGGTAGTAAAGGAAGGAATTTTCGCTGCAACCAAATTTAACAGAATTATGGTCCTTTGTTGATTTTTTCACTATATACTATCTGGGACATACGATACGGGGACGGGAAACACAGAGATTATCGCTCCTGTATGTTTTCGTCCAATCAGGAATCAGCGCCGCCATTTTACAATTTTAGTTCAAAGCGGAGGAAATGTTCGTTCAGAAAATCGATCGGTATGTTTACTTAATGGGGTTGAAGTCCTCAGAAAGTAACTGAAATAATTCTGTAAGTATAATGACATTGATCAGATGTATTTTTAACATGGTGTTTAAAGTTTCTAATGTAAAAACTGTGCTGTAGAAAGAACAAAAAAATCTCGGTCGAACCGATGTTGTTGTGTTGATCGCCGTGAAAGGGTAATTTTTGTCTGCCAAAATTCGTTTAGATAAGTAAAATACAAGAAAACTAGCGGAATATTTTGAAAGACCCTTTAAATGTCTTTGGTTTAACATATAGATTATGGAACTTTAGTGAGTTAAAATGAGATTTTACGGGTTCCATTTTTAATGAACTAAGACTAAAAATGCGAAAAATAAAATGGCGGAATGCTAAGGTGATGTGCATTTTTGTCCTAAAGTATTATAGTACATCCCAGATACTATGTAGAAATTTTGTGAACGCAACTCCTCTTAAACCGGATGGCAGATTTTGCTTAAACTTCCAAGGATGAACAACGTTAATGTGTAAATGGTAGTAAAGGAAGGAATTTCTGCTGCGACCAAATTTAACAGAATTATGGCCCTTTGTTGATTTTTTTTTTACTATATACTATGTAGAAATTTTGTGAAAGCAACTCCTCTTAAACCGGATGACAGATTTTGCTTAAACTTCCAGGGATGAACAACCTTAATGTGTAGATGGTAGTAAAGGAAGAATTTATTTGCTGCGACCAAATTTAACAGAATTATGGCCCTTTGTTGATTTTTAGTGGCACATGTAGTCCAAAAATATTTGACCTAGAGTCATAAGATTTAAAGAAATGTGGCGTGTGGGGGCATCCGTGTCCTATAGACACATTTCTAGTTCAAACAATAACGAGGTTACGTTTTCTGATTGTTACCTCGTGTGGCTGGATAACGTTGTATATGACAATAACATGCAATACAACTATATTTAATGCTTTCTATCGCTGTTACATAGCACGCATTGTACAAATGGAAACAAAAATATAGACAGGAAATTCGACTATTGATATGTAAATTTTCTGAATATTGTATAGGGTTCTATCCATTAAAAATGTCTGCAGAGAGCAACTGATATGTGGCATCCTTTAGATAGGGTCTGGGAATGGTTTATCAGTATCCCTATATCTAAACAAGTGTAGTTATTTATTTATATGAATACTGACTATAAGACTGTGGAACGATTTCAGGAAATGAAAATAAATCGATCAACATTGTATCCATTGTAAAGTACTAAACAGCTGTTCTCTCATTATGACTCGGTTTTTTTAATGTGCCACTTCCAAAATTTAAGATAATGTTGTTTTTATTTATTTTCTATGATTTTTTAGTTTTTAGTACTTAAATAACATTATATAGAATACAAAAGTCAGTAAATCATCTTTTGAAATGTATTTAAAAAAAGTAATTTATAAAATGGTTAGAAGAACATGGGTTTTGTTTTCTTTACCGTCCGCGCAAATTAACCCGTAAAGGTTAAATTTCGTAATCCCGTGGTCAAATATTTTCGCAATAAGGCAGCCAAGTCCTGAATCTTTAACCTGTCGGTTATTATATGTCAATCTTGACTTTTATCAACATATTATACATAGTTTTATCGTGGTATGCTTCACTTTACTACATCTGGAGCAGAACCAAAACGAAATATCAAATAACTTACCGTTAAACAAGAACATCATAAAGCTTGCCCTGTATGATTTTTTTACATAATAGCATAAGAAAATGTTAAAAATGATAAACGTTTGTAAGCAGGCTAGTTTGAAAGTAAGTGAATTTTATTTTTTATAACATAAATTATTTTTGAATGAAAGGAGCATCATAATATTATATTAGCAACATTTAATTAATATGAACATTACTCTTTCACATTCCCATCCGCCTCCTTATACGAAAGCTATTAGTCTCATAACCATTTACTAATGAAAACAACCAATAATAATTTCTATAAATGTAATGCATTTTTAAACAAAGATTTGTCATGATTTTTTTTAATACATCCATCAGGTATTAATGAGGAAATGACTTTTACGTTATTGCCTTTTGTTAATGTAACGGCGGTCGTCGCAGAAGGTTATTTCGGGTTTGAACAAAATAGCTCTAGACAATAATAACGAATGTGAATGACGACCTGTAATGCCTATGATAGACATCAACATGAAACAAAATGTATTAGAAAATGATGTGATTTCTAAATCTAATAGTAATTCAATATCTCTTACGTGACTAGCTATAACCAAGCCTGTGTTTTAGGGAAATGTGGTTTATAAGTTTCGTCCGATTTGGAGTCATGGTTTTTTTACTTCTGTAAAACCTGAAAATAGGAATCTCAGCCTAAACTGAAAGTTCCATTTTCGCCTGTGAGCATAACAACACATTTCTATAAAAGCAACCTAACATTTAACTATACTTTGTTGAATTACATTTCATTGTTCTACGTATATATTACACATGTATGGGTAAAATAGTAAGACAGTAAGTTCTTACATAAGTCGCTGTTTTTGCGGGAAGTGAACTTCACAACAGCAGGTGTCAAGTGCTGTGTGGCAGTTGTAAAAAGTTGCCCCGTACTTCACTTCAGTGTTGTTATATTTTCTGGTCCTTCGGGATCATTGATGCCAACACTATAAAGTGTTGAGAATTGAGTACCGCTCAAGCCGGTGCTAGGGGCGTGAGGGATGTTGCACACATTCATTATCCCTCATGTACAGACTCAATCAAACCGAGTCTGCAATTCTTATGTTATTTTGTTGTGATTAATGCTTCCGAGGGATCACTTTGTTTCCAGAATTTTGATATCCTGATTGGCTTGTCCCTGAATTTAACAAAGCAATAAGTAGAATGGGTGTTTGGCTTTAGCAAAGGATCTTATTAGAGCTATTTTATTCATAATTTTTATTTTTATTCTTTCTTTTCGAAAACACTTGCACAAAATTAGCTTCTAAATTTGCGATATTTCTCGTAAGACGGGAATTATGTGTCGAGAGAAAACTAATCTAGTGTGATTTGGTCACAGATAATGCAATCAGAAAGAAATTTATGTTGCAAGATGTACTCAAATTTATAAATTCAAATTAAATTTCAACAAAATTGCCTGATTTATCTATTAATGATTGAATTTTAACGAATAAATTCCCATCAGTTGCAAAAGCAAAAAAGAAAGATTGTTGAACTAAACTCATATACTTCGAGGGAATTTCTACCAAATCTTCACACACAAAAAACTGCATGATGTTTGAAGTCAGCTCAGATTTACAGAAGTCAGGACGGATAATAATCGAAGTCAGACTCATTTACAACATAAAAGTCTTGATATAATTACTTTACCAATAAATTACTTGAACTGATTTAAAAAAAAGAAAATGAACCTAAAATATCTCTATCACATATTCATCAAGATAAAAAAAAGAAAGATCAACATCATTTAAAAACAAAAGAAGTGAAATTTTGAATTTAGATATCTTCACGTGATCGCTTGTTAACCTGACCTGTGGTTAGGGTGAGATTTTATGATCCCAGATCTATTTAAGATGATGTTAACTTCTTCGTGTGGCAGTTAAATTTTTATCAACAAAGGTTTCACATACTTGAACAAAAACTGCAAAGTGGAGATCATGAAGTCCCGTAAAAGAGTCAAAAGCATGGACAGCTTGCTATATCTACATGAAAATGGCTATATTTTTATTTCATAGTAACTCAAGAAATAAACCAGCGAGAGATTTTGGTTCCCTTTTTGAACTTATAATATTAAGTTATTTTTTCATATCTATGGGCCCTTTAATGTTTATATCTTTTTATTTTCTTCATTTGCGTAAACTGGCCAACTATTTATCGTTTATGATTTTTATTGATTCACACTTGAAAAAGACGATACGTTATTTATTAATGCTTTCATATCATGCATTTAAACACTGAAATGAATATATATATATATATATGAGCCGCGTCATGACAAAACCAACATGGGTTTGCGACCAGCATTGATCCAGACCAGCCTGCGCATCCGCGCAGTCTGATCAGGATCCATGCTGTTCGCTTACAAACTCTATAACAAGTAGAGAAACCGATAGTGAACAGCATGGACCCTGATCAGACTGCGCGGATGCATTATGTTGGTTTTGTCATGACGCGGCTCATATATATCTGAAATATCCTAATGCCGGTTGCTAATTTTTATTATGCAATTATATGTTTTGTGAAACATGCTGCTATGAAATATGTGATATACTTTATAAAACTTTATTTTTTTGTTTGGGGTCCTTCTGGGCTCCTTGTCACTGGCTCTTGTTGCTGGGTCGGATGGGGGCTGCGTTCATTGTACGCCTCCTTTCCTTGTTGATCTTGTTTATCATATTTTATGTAAACATATATATATATTGTGAAGTACCATTACCCTAGCACGCTGCCATTACAATATGTTGTTGTGTTATGTATTTATGTGTATTGGCCGGTGGCTTGAATGCAAATTTGAAATAAACGTATGTATGTAGAGGTCAAATATATGTTATGATTATTTTATTTACTATAATTTTGTTATTTATTACTCGAATAGACAACTTGAACAAAACGGCTCTAAAGGCAAAACCTTTCTGTTGAGTATTTCAAATATGATATAAGCCTTTAAATGACCTAGATGAAAATTGAAAAATCTTCAATGTGGATAACAAAAGTTTCATGGCCCCCTTGTCCGTTTAAGACATACATTTTTCATGTACGGATGTCATTAACTTGGATTAAAAATACAAAAGCACAATGATTTTACAAATATTTTCTCATAAACCTGCATTTATATATAAAAATCTTAGATGTTAAGCATTAAGTAACTTACTTGAACCTAAGATAAGATTTATTGATATTGAAGGTAATGTCTCTTTGGCTAAAACTAAATTTGTTTTCTTGGAATTTTGTAAGGCTGTACTTTATTGTATTTCAACAAAATATTCACTGAGAGGTTTCCAGATTTAAACAAGCATTTGATGCAATAGTAGTGTCATAATCATTATATTACACAACCAATATCATAATGTAACATCAATGATATTTAGAAGAGCAACTTCTGCATCAATTTTATTGTGTATTTTTTTATTCCTGTAAAAATTGATGTCTGAGAATCGTTACAAAAGACAGCATATCAATTTTACTCGCTTGATAATATCACTATATCATTATATCACTTGATAATAAGAAATTAAGACATATAACGTTTGTAAAATATGATAAATATTTCATCAGCGCATGTTAGATTTTCATGATTTTCAGATTTTGGCATCACTTGGAATATGTCCACTCATTATTAATTCCTACATTAATATATTATCTACTGGAAACAATTAAAGAGAAGTATGCAATTTATAATCTTATATTTCCTCTTTTTTTATTTCCTCCATTCTCAGTAAATGTGTTACCGCTTAAAGGCATATTAAGTTAACTGTCATGACGAACACTACATTGATGAGCAACAAAACAAATGCTTTATATGATTTATTCAGATGTTTTTTATGTGATAAACGTATAATGCTTACAAAACCAGTCGAGAAATATGTAGCAAGTTTTACTAATGTTTATTATCAATGATATAAAACACATTGATGGAAATATAAAGCAATCGTGCTCAACTTGCGATAATGACTTATCATGTATTAACAGGAAAAAACGTTTTCTATACACTATAATTTTTCAATGACAAAATGATACAATCGACTTGTATTGGTGATATATCACTTTTTCTCGGGTGTAAATATGAACGGACAATTTATATGATTGTAAATAGAAACCACATACATCATTTATTTTCAAAAAAAAAACTAATTTATCTTCTTTCTTTTTTTGTCAAAACGTGTTTAACATGTCGAAAATGCTTTTGTGTAATCAGTTTGTTTCCATTAGAAAAAAGGTAGATCATCGTATATCTTATGTATGCTGATCATTTTATTTTGTTTTTGATTTCTAATAGCAAAGCATATTTATTTTTGTAACAAGTTGGAAAAATTTAAAAGAAATAGCTGGTACTGTAAACATGTATGTTATATTGAATATAAATCAAACTCGATGTGATAGAAATGAATTACTTATTTATTTCCTGACGCACATACACCGTCGTTGTCGGTAACAGTAAAAAAAAAACAAGAATAAAGATCAACAAGGTAAAGGCAACATTCACAGGACGCAGCCCCCTGACACAATCAAGTAGGGCACCAAACAAAAACCTATGGTGGACATAAAGGCGGCGAAAGGAGTGGGACATGTAAATGTGTGAAAAAATATAAACTAAAATGGGCCCATATGGGAATTAAAGGGATAAGGGCTGTAAGGGTGAAAAGGGGGGGGGGTAAAAATGGGAGAGGAGGGATGTGAGAAAATACCAGTAGTCTAGAGTAAATTATAATTTTTAATTTTGTCATTTAGTCTGATCATCAGAAACAATAAAAAATGCAAGTTTTCTCAAACTTTCTTTTTTGTTACTGTTATTTTTGTTTGTTTTTTTTTTGTTCGGTTTCACATATATATACATTGTTTCTTTGAAGTCTACTTACTTCTTTACCTTTGGTGGCATAATAGCGTTTCATATGTTAATAAAATATGATAAACAAGATCAGTACAGTTATTATAAAGAACGAACTAATGTGATTTCAGATCGTTCTTTACTTATTACGCATTGTACAGATGGAAACAAAAATAAAGACAGGAAATTCGACTGGTAATCTGATTTTTCTGAATATTGTATAGAAGACTATCCATTAAAGGTGTCTGCCGAGAGAGCAACTGATATATGTTATATTTTAGGTCTAGGAAAGGTTTATTAGTATCGCGACATCTAAACAAGTGTAGCTATTTATTGATATGTATACATTACAAAACATTTTTGAAGAGATAAATCGGTCAACATTTAATTCATTATAAACAGCTGATATATTTATAGCTCAGTCATGCCCTTCATTCGTCAATGTTTCTGGATAATAAAGCAGTTAGCAGATTGATAACCTTGATTGTGGTAATCAATTAATTGCCGTGTTTGGTGATAATCAGATAAGAATCTTACAACCTCTTTCGAGGCGATCGATAACGGATAATTAGCGTTTTTGACATTTAAGGTGACAAAATAAACTTGTACTATCAATTACCATTTTTATTCGGTTATGGTTTAGTTAGGATCGAGTGGAGTATATAGCTAGAATTGCAATGCATGTTAAACTTAACGATCAAATCTGGCCTGCATCGTTTTTAGTTTTGGCGTTTTGGGCGTTCTTTTGGGATTCTCTGTTTAAAGGAATCCGTTTGCGAGAAAGTGAGATATATAATTAAAATAGAGAGAAAAAAGAATTCTTTAGAAAATGTTAAAATCTCAATTGGTTTGACTGGATATGTTCATGGACAGTATGGAATGCGCGGCCACCGGGACGGCCATCTAGCACTGGCCTTATTAGAATTCAACATACACAAGAACGTGTTTGTTAAACACAAATTCGCCCGGCTCAGATTCTTGTCAGTAATAAATTTTCAAAATAGAATAACCATTCACTCAGTTATGGACAGAAAAACTGCTAAAAATGTAAGCACAGTTATATAACTTGACAAGAGTAATTTTGTAATTGTGAAACTATAAGTTGGCATATCATTGCTATGACTTGACATGAAGTTACAAATATTTAACTAACCATTAAAACTTTATCAAATATATATAATTGCAAGATCTTGACCATTACCCAGTGACCCCAAACTTCATCAAAACTTACAGGACCACCTCAGGTATGTTCCTTGAAAATATGAGACCTTGTTAAAAAATAAAAAAGTTGTATAAAAAGTGTAAATGATATATTGATAGCACCAGAAACCTTGACCTTGTTACTCTCACCACTTGACTATACAAGCTATGTTCCTTTCAAATATGAAAAACAGCAGTCTATATTTTAAAGTGGATAAATCTATATCTTATGAAATATTTTTACAAAATTTATCAACAGTCAAATTATATTGGTTCCATTATCTTATGGATGATTCCCGAAAAATGTTGTAACATAGAATGTTCTGTGTTATTTAACACACATGAATAGTGTACGTAAACAGAATAAAATGTTCCGGAACAAAATATTATACGCTATTTTAAGTAGGATTTTATCCGTTTAGCGATGATTTTGTGCATGCTTCATTAGCTTTTAAGTCAATTATCTAAACTGTTTATTCCATACAAGCATCCAAAAGTATTCTTTTTTAAAATTCTGTATAAGCAAAAAAGTAGAAATCTATTTTTGGCCCACTGATTTTGACCCACTGACCCCTTACTTAATCCAAAGGAAGAAGACTATGCAAGACACCTTCCTACCAAATATGAAATACATCTGTTTATAAATAAAGGCTCTATGGGCAAAAGTGTAAATATCTATTTAAGCACAGGTGACCTTAAGGAAATTATCATCCATTCCAATATATAAAATATCAGAAAAAATGTGGAGCATGTCATAAAAACCTTATAATAAGTTTAAAAACTATAAACTTTTTGAGTTCATAAAGGTCGAAGAATATATAAACTACATTCTCTCTTTGCATCTGTTCTATGTTATTAATCACCTTTAATGACGGATGGATTGAAGGAAGGAAAGGTAGGGGGAAGGTAGGTAGATAGATTATTGAGTTTCATGCACCCTGTTTGTATTTTCCCAAAATTTCAATCATCATTGCATATTTTGGCATACGAAATAACTTTACTTATTTTTTTCAATTTGGGACCTATACAATTTCAAATTGACTTTAAGTAACACAGTTGTATATATATAACACATTTACCATCTTTTTAATATAACAGTTTGAGTTTAATAAATATAGAAATTTGCCTGGCTAAAGTGTCAAACCTGAATCATGTATGTAAATTTGTGTCTTTATACCCCCGAAACGAAGTTTGGGGGGTATATAGGAGTCACTCGGTGGTCGGTTGGTCGGTCGGTCAGTCGGTCGGTCGGTCGGTCAAGCCGTCCGTTGCATTTTCTTTGTCCAGAGCATAACTTGAAGACTAATGGTTGGAATTCAATACAACTTCATGCAATGGTCAAGCACAATGAGAGGAAGTGCAGTGCACAAGAACCATAACTCCATCTTCACTCATTATAGAGTTATTGCCCTTTGTTACTTTTCCTTGTCTGGAGCATAACTTTAAAACTACGGATTTGAATTCAAAATAACCTCATACAATGGTCAAACACAATAAGGGAAAGTGCAGTGCACAAGAACCATACCTCTATCTAAAGTAATAACAGAGTTATTGCCCTTTGTTACTTTTCCAATTTTTTTTATTTGTCCGAACCATAACTTGAAGATTAATGGTTGGAATTCAATATAACTTCATACAATGGTAAAGCTCATTGAAAGAAAGTGCAGTGCACAAGGACCATAACTCCATCTTGACTAATTACAGAGTTATTGCCCTTTGTTACTTTTCCTTGTCCGGAGCATAACTTGAAAACTACTAGTTGGAATTCAATACAACTTCATACAATCGTCAAGCACATTAAGAGGAATTGCAGTGCACAAGAACAATAACAGCATTTTGACAAATTACAAAGTTATTGCCCTTTGATACTTTTCCTTGTCCGGAGCAAAATTTGTAAAATACTGGTTGGAATTCAAAACAACTTCATACAAAGGTCAAGCACAATAAGAGGAAGTGCAGTGCACAAGAACCATAACTCTGTTCAGAGTAATTATAGAGTTACTGCCCGTTATTACTTTTCCATTGCTTTTTCTTGTCCAGAGCATAACTTGAAAACTACCAATTGGAATTCAATACAATTTCTAACAATGGTCAAGTATATTGAGAGAGAGCGCAGTCCACAGAAACCATAACCCTTTCTTGACTCATTTAATAGTTTTTGTCCTTTGTTAATTTTTATTGTCCAGTGCATAACTTGAATATTAATGGTTGGCATTCCGAGAAACTTCATACAATGGTCAAGGGCAGTGAGATGAAGTGCAGTGCAGAAGAACCTTGGACTAATTACAGTTATTGCCCTTTATTACATTTTTGTCCAGTGCGTAACTTGAAATAAGTATTAGGAATTTAATACAACTTCATACTATGGTCAATCGCAATGAGAGTAAGTGCAGTGTTCAATAACCATAATTCCATCTTCAGTATTTGTAGAGTTATTGCCTTTTGTTCCTTTTCTTTGTCAGGTGCATAACTTAAAAAACTAATGCTTAGAATGGTCAAGCGCAATGAGAGGAAGTGCATTGTCCAAGAAGCGTAACTCTTTTTGGACTTATTACAGAGTAATTCAATAAAACTTCATCAATGGTCAAGCACATTGAAAGGAAATGCTACATACAAGAACCACAACTATCTTTAATTGCCCACAACCATAACTCTATTTCAGTTCTTTTGCAAGGTATTCTGTTACTAGTAACTTCCTCATTTCTGAAGCAGTCTTGCGGGGGTATTAATCACATTTAGTGATAGTTCTAGTTTGTTTTAAACATAACCATATTATTTCTTTGCATATCTTGGCCACTTGCTTGAGAAAAAATATAACATCATTTTTTTTAATCCAGCTGCATTGACTTGGATAAGAACCCCGGGACTCTCACATCCTTAGCGAGCAGCTTTCAATATAGGAAAATGTCAGAAGTATATCAACTTATTATACATTCAAAAATATTTTAGGTTTGGAATCTTTAATGGGAATGTTATAAGAACATGCTTTACAGCGACAGATAAAATTGTGGTTGTTTTTCAAGGTAGGTTTTACATAGTCAATAGCCGTGTCTCAGTCGTAAAAAGTTGACCCGTATTCACTTTAATGTTGTTTTATTTTTTCTGGTAATCTTGAGTCATTCAGTACCGTTTTTTTTTAATACCATTGGAATTGTGAGATATATTGAACTTTTCGATTTTTTCACATGAACAATTTCATTCAAATCAAGTCTGCAATCGATGTGTTCATTGCCTTTAAGTGATTTTTCCCGAATTCTTTGGGGATTTTTGTTTTTGGGGTGGGGAGGGAGTGGGGTTGTCGGGCGTGTTTCGTTGGTCTTATGTTTCAAATATTACTTTGCTTTTTTACTATTTTGTTGTAATACGAGTTTATTTATTTTTGAACTTCATGTACTTGATAATTATTTCAAAAGATATAAGGTGAGTCACGATACATGTATATGGTGCGTTTTGCCCACAATATCAAATAATGTGAAAACACGTGGAATGAAGTAAACGTCATCAAATTGTAATAATATAATGTTCAAACAGAAAAAAAGATGTTGAATACAGTTTCATTTTACAATGACATAATAATGATCTCTGTCTATTTGATAATTAATAATTTTTTTTCTTGCTGAAATAATGAAGGAAAAACATATCGTAATTATACATGAACTGATCATTTATTATGTAAAAATAACCCCATTTTCACACAAAACTGCAAAAAGCCGTGCAAAGGAACAAATATTGTGAAATGCTTTTACGTTATCAACCTGTTTCCATTAGGAAGGAAAGAGATTTGCATAACATTAATATACAAGTCTATGACTCAGTTTACATTACCTTTATGTTCTTAAAAAGAAATTATTTTGTAACAATAAAAAGACAATGATGTACATTAAATGGATGTGAGCCAGACAATTCTTCTCTTTGAAACATGTAGAAATGAAACTGAACACGTCAAAATAAATTTTAGGGTTAGGGTTAAACCTTAATTAGAGACAAGCAGAATTCCTAAAGAAAGCCCAACACGGCAAAATTGTAAATGTTGCAGGCTTGCTGTTGAAAAATGGGTTGAAAAATGAGTACCTCTCGGGCTGGTCTGGGGGCGTTTGAGATGTTGAACTTTTTCACTATCCCGCATGTGAAGACACAGTCGGACCGAGTCTGCATTTTTTCATGTGATTTTGTTGTGATAAATGCTTCCGAGAAATCATTCTTTCTCCAGATTGTTTAATTTTTAGTCAATCGCCGCTTTCGATAACCGTGCTGTGTTGAGAGTGATTAACAATTATGTGGTCATAAATTTTCCTGCACCAGATTTTCCAAAAACACATTTTTCGATTAACTTTTTTAACAATTTCAAAATGATTGGCTGTAAACACACCAATCATTATTCTTCGCAAACAATATATTTCACCGGATGGCGTTTAGATATTGTCTTTTATCACGAATAAACATTTTCTTTAAAATCGTGTTTTATTAACATTTTATATAGGATTTTCTATTTTTGTAAGTATTTTTACAGTACGTTTAAGTCATACCAAACTGAAAAGTATGGCGACTAACCAGCTTTGCCGCTTGAAGAAGACCTCATGGTGTTTCACTGAAAGGCACAAGCGGATACCTTAGTAGAACCACATAACCGTTAACTTATCTTTCACACATGAGATTCCAATGCCTTTGTTTCACTACAAGTCTACATGGTTGAAGGGCAAGAAGTGCGAGTCAGCGACTTTACTTATTTAGTCTTATATCAGTTTACTTAGTTGAAAACAACTTCATGTTATTTTGTTTTAAATTGTAAGTATATACTTGAACACAATTCAATGTTATTTTTTTCTGACATTGTAAGTATACTGAACCGTGATTGACTTTAGTTTGATGTACATACGCATAATCGTAGCTCTTTTTGCACTCATTGTGATTTTCCACTATTTTGTCATCTGAATTCATGGCATGGTAATGCGTTCATTATCTGCTTACGCATTTAATGTTAAACAAAATCATATAGTTTATTTATTGTCATGTATGTTCCATTACGGTTTCCGGAGAATGGTTACGCCAAATTTGTTACAGGTATGATGATTGTATGTTAGATAAAACACTCGTCTATCTTTAATCTTGGCAAATTCTTTAGCTTACACATTAGTATATACAAACACGAAGCCGGTCTTAATAGATAACAAGTTCTTATTACATAACAAGAAATTTATTTTTATATAGTACAAAAAAAGACATTGTTAAAACATTAATGCATCAGTAACTGTGACAAGAATAAGTTAAAATCATTTAATTGCACTTCATGGCTGTCAAATATCGCAAGTACATGTATATGTAATGTAACTGTGTAATTTGTTTGTAATATATTCAAAGAATACTTCTTTCTGGAATTCTGTGATTTTTTATTTATTGTATAAGTGAATGTGATAAGTAACAATGTTTGAAATAATGTTTTATATTGTTACCTTTCTATTTTTGTGTATTTGCTGATCTACTTTATTCAAATATTTTAGAGGCTTTAACTTTAAAACTCGAGCGTTATTTTTACTCATTGTCTATTGTACTATTTATATTTGGCGGCAGCTTTTAAGAACCTTTGGCTTCTCATTCATCAAGAGATTTGATTTTAAAAATACACAAATTATCACAATAATGAGATGACGTGTGGTGTGCAACACCTAGACGGTTACCATCAAGGTCAATGTCTTATTCGGAGGTTGTATGTTATAGGGTATAATTTGTGTCCGGTCTATAACTTTTTCATTGATCAACAGATTTTAAAATTACTTGGCGCAAATGTTTACAATAATAATTAGACGATGTGTCATGCTTAACACTGTGATCCCTACCGAAATATCGAGGTCACACTTGGAGGTCAAAGCTTAACATGGTATGTTATAGGGTATATTTTGTGTCCTGTTCATAACTTTCTCACCCATTTTGAAAATACATGGCACAAATGTTCATAATATTGAGATGAATAATTTCATTTCCAATACTCAGAGGCCTACCTTCAAGGTCCAGGTCACTCTTGTGGTCAATAAAGTATGTTTTGTATCTGGTCCATAATTTTTTCATCATTTCAAGTACTTGTTTGCCCAGTTTAGTTTTGTTTTGATGTATCTGTACATACATTTATTGTTTTGTATACAAACAAAATTAAGTCAAAACCGCTGATAATGCTTAATATCGTGGATCGTTTCCAACGGTTAAAAACTCCTGGTTGATATATTTCTCGTTTTGTTAAACCTCAAAGTGTTCTGTTTTCCAGCATTTAATTCTAATGACTACTCTTTTATTGTATTTTTCCTTGTTATATCTCATTTTCAATTTAGGAAAAATAAAACCATTTTCTATTTTTGATACGGAAAAAGGCAAAATATTGATGATGAGATCTTGAACTAAAAGCAAAATTATTACAATTGACAGAAGTCAGACCGAATTAAAACACTAAATGTCCACATACGTTCTGATTCCTTCTAAACTACAATGACAAATGCGCTAATTGTCTGTCACAGACCGCAATGGATAAAATCTATATTTGTCGTTTCCGATATTATCTGCATAATAGAACTAAATGAAACTAATTTGTTTCCATGATAACAGTGATACTTCATCAATTTTATTAACGTGACTTGAATAATAATTCGTTATATTGCGTTCATGTTATAAATGAATTTATATCACAATTCTTTTATAATATTAAAACCCAATCTGCATTAGTAGTTTTGTTAGAATTCAGTGTTTTGGATGTAGCATCATAAATTACTTATAATGCGATATTTTATCTCGTAATGACAAACTGCCATAGTGATAACACGCACGAAAAGGGTTCGTATTCAGCTAAAGTATCATTGTAACTGTTAGCTGCCAATTTTCATTTACTGCACCGCACATTGGACACACGTGAACACAATTGACCAATGGATAGGATATTTTAATCGTATCTATATTACTATATTCATAAGGAGATATTCTAGCTAGTATTAACATTTACTAACGAAAAAGAGTAGATTAGAAAACAGGTCTGTTTGCATGTGTCCAATACTCTCTAGAAAGGTAGAAACAATTATCAAAGCCATTTTTAAACTGTGTTAACGAAATTGAAACGTCATTTGATATCACATTTATACATTGACCTGTATAATGTGACTGTTAAATCACAAAATGTTTCATCGAGTTACAAAATTTGTAATTCTCTTACGATGTAATACTTAAAAGCTATTGTGAAGTTTTTAATGAACTAATGAAAGTTTAAAAATCCTATGTTTGTTTTTAAAATGGTAGATCTATCATCTGCTTTGTTTTTCTTTTCTTTTTTTAATGGTTAAGTATAGCATGATTGAAAGATTATTATCTGTTCCCATGCGCGGAGCATTCGTAAGAAAAATTTAGATTTGCGCCAAAGTCTGCGGTTTGCATTTTAACTGCTCATCATTCATGTGAAAATTTAAAATCAATTTTGATTTATTCTCTTGTATCATACAGACATTACTTGGAGATAACATTGCAGTGTGTTTGACAGATGAATTTTCCAGATATAATATACATCAAACATTGATAGATGACCAACATACAGATAATATTGAAATACTCACAATTCTATTTTAAATGTATTTTTATTGTATTTGTTCATACTGAAAACAATTTATGTATATCCCATATAGAGACTTTAAACAGAAAATATTCTCCGTGTGACAAGTGAAGCAGGTTACATATTGACATACATAAATGAAGTAACACAGGCTGACATATTACGACAAACACTACTGGGAATAAATAATGATCGTCCTTGGTATAGTAGTTACCATATTACTATTGTCAATATTACAAAAATCATAACTTAATTTTGTACAGCCAATGAGTTAATCCGTTAAATGGATTGCTATTTCTTTTTTTGCTATAATTTCAATATCAAACTCTTGTCTGTTTCACGAGACAATTTAAAGCATACATACTTGGAAGAAGTTAGTAAAATAGGTTCTGTTTTTAACATCACTGCCCTGATATCTTAATTTTGCAATAATTAGTACTTTTCTTTAAATGTTTAAGATGTAAAAATATTTTGCATGATATAATATATATAAATAAAATAAATGTAGAAAAAGTGTGTCAAAGTGCACCTGTTCAGCTATGAAATCTCTGAATGATGCAATAAGCTTCCTACGTAAAGGATATTAAGTCCAAAACCCATGTTTTTAAAACAATGCCAGTGATATGATATTGAAAGTATCATGAAAAAGTAGATAATTATATTCCCTGAAATCCCATATTTAAAGGGGTATATTCATGTAGTATCAGCTGATAAAATCGCCGTAGCTCGTGCCGATATTGTACTTTATGTTTAATTTACGTTTTTCAGGGCGCCATATTAGCAAAACAGAGTGTGTTTCTGAATTTTAAAGTATGTGATTCTTCAAAAATATTAAGAAACTATAAGTTTACCTAAAATCTTACTATTATTCATAATATGATATTATTTTTGGATAAATGAATTATTCTTACAATTTATCCTGCCAATAAGAGTAAAATTGTCAATTTCAGATTCTGTTGAATTATCTACTGCCAAAATTTCACGTTGAAGAGTTTCAGAAGATATCTTAGTAATAACTTACTTAAAACATTTTGTTTCTTTACAGAAAGATGGGTGAACTTCCATCACACCTGCAAAATATATTTTAAAGTCCAATACTAGTATATTTTTTTTTACTTTACTTTGATTAATGAATATGATATAAGAATATATAAAATATAATATCTATAAATGTTTTCTTTAAGTTAGCTTGACATTCTAGGTGTAAGTTCAAGAGCACTGTATTTGTACTATATTTTGCTTGCAGTACACTGTAATTACTGATGCTATATATATACGAAACATCGACTATCGAGAACACATAGTAATTACTGGTAGTATATGTGAACATTCAATCAACAACATGGCCAATTATCCTTCGTAGAAAAATCAATCACGAAAACAGGCACAATGTCAGTTCAGTAAGAGAATGGGATCCAATGAAGTTTCTTTGTAATTTAAACTATTTTAAATATATACATTGAGCTATTATTTGTGCATGTAAACAAAGTATTGTATTATCATGATAGGAACAGTACTTTGTAATGATATGTTCTTGAAACGCATGACGTCTGTTCAATAATTTGCATTTAGCAGGTAAAGAAAATAAATCTATTGAAAAATAAAGAACAATCCCGACAGATAATAGCCTCTGTTTAGAGAAAATAAATCTTTTGAAAAATGAAGAACAATAGCTTCAGTTTAAAGTAAATACATCTTTTGAAAAAGAAAGAACAATCCCTACAATTGTTAGATTCTGTTTAAACACAAACAAATTTATTAATGCTTTAATGGGAAGAGGGACTTGTCTTAAAGTCTTTTGATAATTTTTGGGAACTGAATTTTACTCCTACTTGTTTTATTCTACTATCATATCTTAGTTATATTTTCTTGCATGGCATTTCTTACAAAAAATCATAGTAGTTTATATAACAGATAATCCTTAAATAAAACTAGTACATTGAATTAATTGATTATATTTTATGAAATTTAACTTTATATCTTTAAAATGATATGTATGGGTATTAATACTGATATAACAGAAAAGTTGGAGAAGAAAATGTGTGAGTCTAAAAAGGTTTTGTGCTTACCCTCTTGACTATTTAAGAAATTTTTAGGATATAAAATTATGAAAATAGGGAACAAAGTAGTCTTGTGTTTCGTTATCAATTATTCAAAATATTCCTAAAATTTACCAAAGTAAGGGATGGTTTTCAAAGTTTGCCTAATTTTTTATATTGTATATTGGCTAATCTTGTCAAATATAAAATACCTTTTACCAAGTAGTTTCCATTTTATTGGACTTAGTTTAAACATATCTATTTCCCGAATATGTACATGATATACATAATACAATACAATCAGAATACAAATATATAATATATTCAAAGAAAAGGATGAGAACGAAAGACTAAGTCTTATAAAATTCTTCTCTTTTTAGTGTAACTTTATAATAAGTCGATTTATTAATATTTTGTACAATTATCAAAAAAGTGGAATGTAAATATTTGTGACGAAGTAAACGTTATATTTATAAGTAATCATCGGGATAAGAATTAGAAATTATAATAACGAAAAAAGAAGAAAGGAAAACAAATAATACAATAGGAAGAAAAAAGAAAGAAAGAGAAAAGAAAGATTGCTTCACTGTTTCACTTTAAGTTCAGAGAAATCGCTTTGATTCCGAGATAAAAGTATGAACATGTTTAAAGATATTGTCATTATCAGTATCTGAGATGTCCGGGTTGCCAAAAAGTAGGGTGTTGAGGGTAATATCGAAATTATTTAGATTTCCCAATAATTTTTCTCTACATGTACGAAAGCGATTGCATTCAAAGAAGTAATGAAAGTTAGTTTCCATTTGACCACACTCACATAATGGCGATGGTGATATATTTTTAAGAAACAAATGATAATTTAGGGAGCTACATTTTGTGCGTAACCTGGTGTGAAGAATTTGAAGTTTTATTGGACTTGAATTGAAGACAACTTGCACCATATTTGTTATTGATTTATTTTAGTCAATCAATACCTAT
Source organism: Ruditapes philippinarum (assembly GCF_026571515.1). Classification (NCBI taxonomy): domain Eukaryota; kingdom Metazoa; phylum Mollusca; class Bivalvia; order Venerida; family Veneridae; genus Ruditapes; species Ruditapes philippinarum. Next base: position 21,472 of record NW_026866188.1, on the reverse strand, counting down.
ATAAGTTATATCATTAAAATTAAACGCTTTTTTTCTTTCCACGAGGGATCTGAGAGATACATAAAAATATAAAAAGAAATAAAATTGACTCTTCTGGGGTTTGAACCCACGCCCCTCAGTTTAAATGCAGTTGACAATAATTATAGCCTAAAATAATACTCTTCAAAGCGGAGGTAGTGCATTAGGGGTCAATACCTTAGCACCTTTCTTAAAGTACTCTCCACGAACTTGACACACTTTCTGTGACATTTCACCCAAGTGTCAAACACATTTTGAAGCCAGTCTTTAGATATCCCTTTGTTAAAGGATACGTTTTTTCAAGGGGGCAACTAAAACGATTCTGAGGAATCACTTGAAAGTAAGCGAATACATATCAGATGGATTTAACGCCTGATACTTTGTATTTCTGTAGGAAGATATTTTTTAAAAGGATAAGGTTTGAAAAAGAAAATTTAACATTTTTGCTTTTTTGTAAAATGTATTGACCGTATTTCATCACATATTAACCCGCATCGTATGCCCTATAACATATCTTCTACATATCCCCTATAATAATTATATATATTCTACATATGCCTTTTAACATAAATGCATAATATGCCCTAATAAATATGCGCTATTTATACTTCATATTATTTATGTATTATGAAACGTGGTCATATCTCAAAACATAAATCCTTAATTTAAAATAAAAATTCAAGTTGCAGTTATGTATTAACTTTTTTTTATTAACTTGTAAGCAAAAGTATATCAAAGTTGTAATGACTGTTTTTAATTTGCATACAATTATTCTTACGTTTAACGATGATTATAACACATGTATGTTAAGGAAAATAAAAATTACACTAATGGGTAAAAAATATTTTGGGTTTTTTTTCGTGTTTAATGTAATGTCATATTTAATTCATCTCAACTTGATCACCTTTGAAGTCGTAAGTAATAAAGTGGAGAAGGATATGAAAATAATGTCAGTAAATGATTACTACTAATTGATAATAATAATCATGAATGGTTTGCTTTCGTAATGCATATCTTATGCAAGTCTTACCACGATTTATAATATTTATTTCTGTCCTTCAATATAAAAGAGGAATAAATTGACAGATACACACCAAATCATTAAATATGGTCTTTTATTATTTTATTATATTAATTTTCACATTCTTACATATAGTGTTGCCAGGGCTGGGAATCAAAACTGCGTCGTATCCTACAAAATGTAAACAAACGCCGCCATCTTGGGACGAAAAATGTATGTTTTTGTTTATAACTCTTTTTGTTGGAAATGATTGAAAACCAGATATATGTATTAACACGCTACACTATTTTCCGCTTCGTTCGGTATATGTTGCTTGCACAACTATTTTGTAAAACAAAAGTTATAGCGAACTTGCAGCTCGAAGCGGGGCAGAATTTTTATGAAAATGTGTGGATACGACGCAGTTCATATTGCATTATCTATCGTTTTTTCCTTCAAATCAATTATATATTTGTTTCAGAGTTCACCATAAACTTCAAAGCATAATTTTGCATCATTTACTAAAATTTCATTAAAAAGTGATGTTTATTTTCCAAGATAATAATGGTTTTTACGAAATGATACGACGCAGTTGAAAATAAAATATGATACGACGCAGTTGTATTTTCATTGCAGTCTGCATATTGGTTAAACTATTTAAATTATGTGCTAGGTATGCTAATAACGTCCATTCTAACACTATCGGAAATTTTCCTATATAGACAAAGAAGGCCGGAAGCGTGTATTATTCTACAACAATGCACTCGCCGTTCTTATTATCTCCCTGTGTATTTTCACATTGCGGGCGCCATTTTGTTTGAAAAATCTGATAAATAAAAACATTTTTTTGTCAAATATTGTTGGGAAAACTATCTAGAATGAAAGAAAATGGTCTAACTAAGAAAATGAATCCGAATTTATTCTACAACAATGCACTCAGAATTGATATCTATTTCCTAATTCTAACACTTTCGGAATTTTTTCTATATAAACAAAGAAGGCCCGAAGCGTGTATTATTCTACAACAATGCACTCGCCGTTCTTATTATCTCCCTGTGTATTTTCACATTGCGGGCGCCATTTTGTTTGAAAAATCTGATAAATAAAAACATTTTTTGTCAAATATTGTTGGGAAAACTATCTAGAATGAAAGAAAATGGTCTAACTAAGAAAATGAATCCGAACACCAATATCTTTTATTCAGTCGTTAACGCTGTACAGACGTTTAAAGTATTGTTTACGTGACGTCACAATGTAGCGCCAAACAGCACGTGCAAAACAATCAAATCAAGTACGTTATTTTAATGTCGCAAACGAGTTAAGTTTTACATTTATTTCACTTTTAATATTTTTTATTTCGCTTTAAAAATTATAAAGTGAAATAAAATGAACAAACAAAGTTTTATCAACGTTTTCAAAATGCGTTATTCTCAAAATGTTTCTACACACGGATGATTTAACGACAGTTTTTTCATACCACTGTAACAGCCTTTAAAGAACGTTTCTTTTGGCAACTCTGAGGCGAAAACAAATTTAACCACCAAACATAAAGTCCGACTTTATAGTAATAATTATATTTTTTCTTGATGTGTTAGAATGGAAATAGATATTAATTCTTTGTGCATTATTGTATAATAATGCACGTTTTCCGTTCAAATGCTTTGTAATTAATCACTCAGGCCTATCGGCCTTCGTGATTATATTACTACGCATTTGAACTCAAACCGTGCATAATTCTACAACAATGCACTCAGAATTGATATCTATTTCCTAAACAACATTAAATTTTCTTGTTTACAACTTAAGTCAAAAGCAGAGGCCACTCAATGGTTCCATAAAATGGAAATGTAATACAATTCTGTTAGGTCGCATTTTAGTACCTATCATAAGCATCTACAAATTCCGAAAAGCTGTATCAAATGCGATATACATTGAAACACGTGATCGCACACCCATATGACAACATGTTCCAGTTTTGCCTTAGCGTACTTCTAAAATTGTTCCCGTGAGTTTGAAATTGGAGTGATTACCATTTTTGATACAAAATTCAATATTCCAGTGTACCTCTCCTGGACCCTGTATTAATCAGGAATGACCTTTTTTAAAAAAAAAAAAAAAAAAGAGAGAAAGAATTACAATTTTAGAAAAGGTCTCTTGCTATGGGAAGAGAGCTATGCGCAAATTGCATGCCTACCTTTGTTACTTGTAATTAGCAATAATTTCCGTCAATTCCGATTTTGTCACATTGATTTTATTGATCGCCAATAAGGAAAGGTCTACGGAATGTATTTTCTATATTTGCACTTAAATATCATTTTTCTCCATTAAAAAACTTTAAATTTTCAAAATCGAGTTACATATGATACAACTACAAATCATTTTGTAAAGAAGGTGTCCGTTTTGCAAAGGTATTTTACGCTGTGTACCGATAAATTTGATACAGATATAGGCAGACATGATCTTTCAACAGTATTGAAGAAGTTTTCACAATATTGAACAGAAAATTTATGTCAGATTATCGCTGCGAATTTTCAACAGGCTGGAGACATGACATTTTAACATACCTTCATATATACTAAAGTGTGACTTTTATTTGATAATGAATTGCCTGAAAACTTACACAAAAGTTTTTAGAAAATGACTTCACAGAGGATTGCCCCCTGTTTACATTGAAAATTTCTCTGCTAGTCATACCGAAACAAGAAATGTAAATGTTATTCTCTTTATAATTAATTAAAATATTTATAATCTTAAAACTTCATGCCAGAAGTTAATAAAAAAAACTGCTTAGATGTACAGCTGACGTTAACAAATTTTGTTGAAAAAAACAAATCAGACAGGTGTGTCCGACCGAGGCCGAGCTGTTTATGTTTACCGAATTCAAATCACTTGAACTGAACTGCTATGAATTCGAAAACCACCAGGAACTTTTTATTCTTTCGTGTGGAAAACCTATCAAGCTAGTTTAAAAATGTCGATCGGTTCTCTGCAGGTGCAACATTTTGCCTGAAATAATGCACAAAGGCGCACCTGAGGTCCTCGCCCCTAGTAAAGCTTATGTGTAGTGTGAAAGTTTGAAAACAAACCACAAAAAAGCAGTCATTACCAAGAACATGCAGAACCACAGTTAACTTAGAGCGTAGCTAGCCAAAATGAATTCAAGTTAATAGATTTCTACAATATTTTTGCGAAAAAAATAGGGATAATATTGAACATACAGGACAATATAAGAAATTATTTCAGATATTATGATCAATTAGGTAACATGTTAATGTTTAACTGAAAAGTAGCTTCCGCAATGTAAACTTTCAAAGTAAATGTTATATTGGACATGACACAATGTATTCTAAATAATCAAAAGCAACAGAACATTGCTATACACCGCAAATGATCTGGGGGTTTTTTTATCTAGCGCAAGTGATTATTCCATAAAATAGAAATATATTGCCAAAATTATCCCTGTTGAAAAGACTGCTAAAATTACAACTGCGTCGTATCATATCTTATTTTCAACTGCGTCGTATCATTTCGTAAAAATCATTATTTTCTTAGAAAATAAACATCTCTTTTTAATGAAATTTTAGTCAATGATGAAAAAATTATATTTCGAAGTTTATGGTGAACTCTGAAACAAATATATAATTGATTTGAAGGAAAAAACGATAGATAAAGCAATATGAACTGCGTCGTATCCACACATTTTCATAAAAAATTCTGCCCCGCTTCGAGTTGCAAGTTCGCTATAAACTTTTGTTTTTACAAAATAGTTGTGCAAGCAACATATACCGAACGAAGCGGAAAATAGTGTAGCGTGTTAATACATATATCTGGTTTTCAGTCATTTCCAACAAAAAGAGTTATTAACAAAAACATACATTTTTCGTTCCAAGATGGCGGCGTTTGTTTACATTTTGTAGGATACGACGCAGTTTTGATTCCCAGCCCTGGTTGCAAAGATAACACTATTTAAACAAATATAATAGAAACTGAGAAATGCTTTTCATTACATCTCGTGAACAGACCTGATCAAATCGAATATGTGACTTTCAAATTCTCACTTTTGCAATAATACCTCTCATCTCTCATCATTATACACTTAATGCAGGGATTGTGCACACAGTATGACTGCTTAAACAAGTGATCCTGGCATTAATTCTAATTAATTATTCGAGGTCATTGAATTCAACGACAGTCATCTTCTAAGACGTTGATGCATTTTGTTTTGTCTTAGTTTAGAAAGTTTTAATTTAATTTAATTTCCTCAATATCTGATGCTTTTATTTCATCTCTTAACACTTTAGTTATATTTAATGGTAATAATGCAGCATATTAAGTAAAATAAAATCCATTCGGCACTCCTACATATTTTAATCTCCATAAATCAGTTTTATCAAGTTCAATTTCCTTCTGTTTGGTAATTATATCTTTAAAATCGATGGAGAATTATTCTTTTCTCGTATTTTGTGCAGTGATAGTTATTCAATTAATGATGCGGCGATACGCGGATGACATAAAACAGACAAAAAAAGAGAATATATTTTGTGAAAAATTTAATATACGTCTATATTAAGATTAAAAATAGTCAATAAAATAAAATGTTACTAATTTATTGCAATATTCACACAGAGTTGATACAAAATATTGCAACATGCATCATGATTGTAAAGAAAATATTATAGGCATATAGTGCCCCAGACATTTTTAGTGCCTTTGATCTGATTAAATTAGCGCAATGTAAAATCATTTCTCATAGATATGTAGGAAAATGTTAACAAAGTAGAATTATGAAATCCATACAAGATACTAAAATCTACAATTGTTCTAGTTGCCAAAAGGCAACAGAAACGAAAGATCACTGCATTGAAACCAACTGTAATATCTGTCGGATACTGTCACGTGATTTCGTTATTTTATTTTTGGTACAGCAACAATAAATGTGTTTAATAATATATATGTTTACAGATGTTTTTTGGGTAAAATCTATCAAAAAATTGTCTCAATAATTTAATCAATAGCATCTTACTATTTCAACTTTGGGAATCTATTCCTCGTAATAAGCTGATATTAGTTAATATTAACATCTTCTATTGAAAGCGGACTTCCTTGTGGTATCAAAATAATACATATTACACATTTCATTTTATTTTGAGCGGTTACTGCATGCATTAATAGTAAGATAAATAAGACTATTTAGTAGAACTAGTCAATTAATAAACTTTCCTAAAATGTCGGTTAATTATGTTAAAATAGAGAGTAATAAAGAAGAGAGCAATAAACCAGTCTAATGCTGACTGTTCTGTATTTAACATATCAATTTCAATTAATACATATATGACCTTCTGCAGTTACTTTGTTGCAATTTTGCAAAATCTATATAAATTTCTGTGATAGCGTTATATGACTTCGTTTATAGAGTCCTGATTTGGCTTATGTAAGTCTAAATTACAGTATTATAATTATACATTTAAAAAAGTGTTTCTGTGTTTGAGAATTTGAATTCTACCGCGTACACATGTTCTGTGCATGTGCGTGGTAGGTAATATTTCCTGCCAAAAATGTTTTTTTTTTTCGAAAAATTAAATATTCAAGGTAGGGAACAGAGAGTTATCCATGGAGTTACAATTGCGTTGTTTGTTTTTTGTTTATTTTTAAGTTGGCAGCTCATGCATTAACATGACTCCCTACGCATTACACAACTTCTTTGATTACAATGTGTTTATGTCACACATTTCTAAATCACGTTTACATAACCTTGAAAGACGCCTGTTTAGTGTGCCTATTTGGACTGAAAGACATCAGTTGCAGGTAGGAGTATCATTGAAAATGCTTGCAAAAGTGGCTAATCAATAGAATTTTGTTATCGAGTTATATAAGTTTATCAAAATTATTATAGTAAATCAAGGTCGTGCTTAAAATCGGGTTCTTAATAGATGCAAAAAAAAATATTATTGATAAAATTAAATGTGGTGTTAGGCAATACTGATATGCTGAATATGGTTTCAGCTAAAGACATGATAAGTTAACAAAATGAAGAATATTACATCCAAATTTGTTGTGAATCATTACTTTAAAGTGTCTTCCAAAGAGTGTGTGCATGTTACAATATAAAACAAACAAAATTGTTAATAAGAACAGTGGTTAAAAGACATATTGTGTCTTTCAAGTAATGTACTTATATTGATATACTAAATGAGTTCTGTAGCACGCGTTTTATGACTATTGACTTTAGTGTATGCATTGCGTGTTGTTCCAAAACAAAAGTAATATTCAATCTTATTTTAGAATAAAGATCCTTGTTCGTAATGTGTATCTTTAAATACATATCATTACATAAAATTAAAATGATTATTTCACATTAAATGTAACATTTCTAAATAAATACATTGTTAACTATATCGGAGCCATTTTGCACATGTTTTCTCATACTGATGTAGACAGCTACTATTAATCTTGATTTACATATTATTTATCCTGCTAAGAAAACATGCAATCTCAGTAAACAAGTCGATATATTGCCACATGCTCTAATTGCTTCTTCCTACTTCATAAAATAATTGATTTATGGCTAGTTATTTTACTGATATTTTACTCTTTGTTTTTTATTGTTTTGCTGAAGAAAGTAAAATGCTGTTTCTGGTACATTTTCTATATGTAGTTTGAATGTGTTTATTCTAAATTTCAGTTGACAGATCATAATATAAAGTCGGAACAAGAGTTTTTAGAATTTCCACGAACAATCAACAAAGTGTGAAAAGGCAATAAATTTCTTAACATTTCAAATTTTATAAAGAATACAAAACAAACTAATTTTATATTCATGTACCTATATTGTTGATAAGAGTATGCTGTTCAATTGTGAATATTTTAATGTTGTAAATTTTATTTAAAAAAAAAACTGATAAATGTTTGATTTATAGTAACGAAAACTTATTTAAAATTTCACATATAAACAGAGAGGAATTCAGGTTAATATACTTCAAGATTTCCCTTTGATGATTTCAAGTTATACAATTAAAGTCATATGTTGATCATCGGCCCAAAGAAAGATGCCAACATCCATCACATGAACTGAACCATGAATCTATCCGTCTGTCAAACCTTATGCATAAAGTTATTAATAGCAAACCGACTATAGATTCAAACAAAGCATTGTTGAGCAAGCATCAGATAAAGCAAAAAGACAAGAGCAAGAGCAAAACGTTAGTTGGAACTAGCCTTTGAAAGTTTGAAAAGCTTCTGATTACATTTTGAGGGAATGTAAATATGTTATTAGCCTTAAAACAATAAAATCTTATACCGCGGCAATAAACTATTTCATTAGCGAGAAATGAATCAAATTTCTACACTCAACATTCCAGGATGAGTCATTCATGTGTAATTCATGTAGATTATCACTACTTCATTCTCAGTTTTTGTTTCAGTATTTTTAAAATTGTAGAAAAGGATTTGTCTTAAAGTGTATTTTGAAATGATATGTTAAGGTATTAGATGCCTAATGCGGAATCTCCTTTGTGAAGATTATTCATTTTCAGTGAGGACACAGTGTGTCGATAGGGCGTGGATTCAATTTTTTGCATTCTTTTCTTCTTTTTGTTTGGCCAGATTGTGATTTTCTCCTTTTTTATATAAATTCTGTAATTGAGAAAATATTAACTTTTATGCATATTTATTACTGTAGATTGCATAAAATTGGATAGGATAACAACTTAAAATAATCATAATTTAAGATCAGCATGGTAAACTTTCTTTATATTTTTCTTTAATGTTTAGATTAGTGTCAATATAATCATATTTTGATGGGTTTTTTTTTCTATCTAACAGATTTTCTTACACCACTCTCGTCTTATTTGATTTAAAATAAAAAAATAATAAACCAAAACAAATCTTTTCATAAACATTTGTCATGTTTTTTGTAGTTATTAAAAAACTATGGTTCTTTATTAGCACTTTTCAGCTTAGGAAAATATGAAACTAGCAAAACTTTTTTACAGGTAATGAAAACATGTTCTTTGTTGTTGTTCTAAAAACTGGTACAAACGTTAAACTTCAAATGTCAATATTTTTCTAAAAAGATGATTGACTTATGTAATTTTTGTATTTATGTCCAGAAAATAGTACAGATTATTAATATAAAGTTTTAAATGCCATTTGAAAAATTATACATCTAATAACTTAATTAAATACTGAAGTGGCATGTCAGTGAGAAATTGCTCCCAGCAGACAAATATATTAATAACTGACTGTCAAATGGAAACCGAAGACATTATTGATTCAAAGAAATCTACGTTGCATAATCAACATTGCTGGGTAAGACAATACAATTAACAAGCTATTATACACAGAAATAAGTAAAAAATGATAACAAATCCGATAAATGAACACTTTTAATTGATTCTTGAGAACAGGTCAGCTTTTTGACATTTCTGTCCTCTTGAATCCCTAACTGTGAGGTTCACAATCGGGTAACACAACTTTGTCTTGGTTGTTAAATAGTGTCTTTGTTACAGGATACTCTTGTTCTACTGTATTCTCAAAGACATTTAGTTATTAGCAACTGCTCATTATTACTCCATCCACGGAAAAACTCAAGCTTTTTCATGTTGCGTCTGAAAACTAACCCGTTTGCATAAAAAGTTTACTGCGAAGCAAAAACATAAATTTGGAAAAAGCTAATTTATTTAATTGACACAAATCCCACACTATCCCCGGCTTACATAGCCTGCAATTCTAAAAACTAAACTTATTGGAATCAATTTTTCAGAAAAATAAGAAACATATAACAACATTTCACAACGCTTGACACTTGTAGTTGACAACATAAATATAGCTTGTTAATATTTCTTTCAACATTCAATTTTATTTTCATCCTGGTTATAAAGATTTACTGCCCTCCAAAAACAAAATCCTGAAAGACTGCACAAATCTACTATTCTGTGAAAATAACACCATTAAAGCAAATTTGGTCCCAAGGTATTTTATCTTTTGATCGCGGTGCTAAATCACTTTTATTGAATAATTTTCCTCCCAATTCTGATTAAACATCATTAAACATCTTTGAAATTGCAGATTACAAATTCTCTAGTCGTATTTTGTGAACCGATATTTGTTTTAATTAGTAATGTGGCGACATGTTTGTAATATAACTAGTAATAAGAATAAGAGTATTAGCTTTCAAACATAAAATGGACTCATTATTATATCTAGTGAAAATTAAATCATTTTTGATTAACGAAATACAAAAATAAATAATTTGCATTCATCGACTAGTACGTGCTACATACTAGTAATTAAGGACTATTTGCGTATATTGCGTTCGAACATTTCCGTGTTGAACGTCAAGGGAACACCCAAAAGTTAATTTTAGGTATGTCAAACATCACCGTAAGGAACGTGTTACAGTATCGCGTTTTTCGGTTACAGTATAGAATTTTCAAGATGGAGGGTTATTTGTTGGGAGGACAGGTAGGTGATTTTTATTCCGGTCCATACTACAAGTAGTTTAGTTTCTAAAATATGTTTTTGTGCTTTGCTTGTCAGGAACAGAATCCGGTATCTAGTCATATATTTCTTTAGACTCTGCACCGCAGATTTATCGTTATATTGTTTCATAAATATGCAGATTTGACAGTTTGAACATTTGAATCGAGAGACCAACGCATTTTTCTCCAATTTCGACATTCTTTATGCATGCCTAGAAAAAGTAAATCTGCAAAACGTTAGTCCTTTATGTTAGGAAACGTTCATAAAAGTAAATTACCAGTTGAACCTATTTTCCTGTTCGTTAAATGCGTTTGAAAAAATAAACAATGTTACAGTATAGAGCGAGGTGATTTGTGCAAGGTTACAGCATAGACCTAGCGATTATTATCCGATTTTGTTACAGTTTTTACTCAGATTTCGGTTACAGTTTAGACTTCGATATTTTCTATATATACTAGGTAAAATGTATGGATGTTACATAGACTTTTAAATCTCTGTGAGCTTATTGACACGATAGCTATTCGTTCGTCTGTCGTACACATGTGTGTTCAATCTCATCCGCTCAGTAACTACTTGACTTAATGTGATGAAATTTACATGACTTTCTACCAATTAGTTGTTCAAATGGTTTCTGTTGCAATCGGGGATACGAAAACCCAAAACATAGATTTTGAAAAAAGGCAATGTTTAAAGACCTTTCTCGTCTCAAACCAAAAGCATTCAAATCAAATCATGATCATGGCGTCATTTCGAATGCTTCTTTGTTGAATTTACGATTACTTTGTCATTATTAAATTAAAACTCGTTTTTTCTTATTCCAGACATTCTGTTTAGCAGTTTTCATGTTTCTGAAAAAGAAAATAATATTGAAAGTTATAGAGTATAAATTAAGGTCAGACAATTACAATATCTTCTCAAGTGAGCCTGATGGAGGTACATAATAGTGGCAAAGTCGGGATGAGGCCGTCGACTTTAAATTATCTTTCATTAACTGCGGTAGTTGAAAACCTATCATGACATTGGATTCTTTGTATGTGAGGAATCTATCTAGTTAATTTACGGAAGGTCGCTGGTTCTAGTCAGGTGCCCGCTCGTGTCTGAAATGTTTCACAAAGGGTATCTTGGGTCTTTCTTTACACTAAAGCAGGAATGTTTTCACATGACCTCAGTGTCGTTGAAACTTAAAATCAAAGAAAGCCAAACGTAACAAACCCTTTTAAATACTTACAAAATACATTATGGTAGATGGAAATTCCAATTTAAAATAAAATTTAAGGTTGAAATAATGCTCACTTAAATACTGTTTAATCTTTCTTAGGTTATTGCCTGCTTGTTAATTGTGTGTTTTGACAGCTTATCTATGGTTCGAGGCTTCATAACCTCCGATCCCCTCTCAAAATGTCATTTTATTTAGTTTCACTCATTGTATTCTCGTTTAGGGCACACGAAATGTTTAACCTGCCGCTTTTGTTTGAAATTTGGCAAGCATCTAAACTGTAACCGAAATCTGGGTATAAACTGTAACAAAATTGGATCAAAGTCGCTAGGTCTATGCTGTAACTCTTAAAAATTAACCTCGCTCTATACTGTAACATTGTTATTTCTTCAAACGCATTTTACCAACAGGAAAATAGGTTCAATTGGTCATTTACTTTTATAAACGTTTCTAAACACAAAGGACTAACGTTTTGTAGATTTACTTTATCTAGGCATGCTTAAATAATGTCGGAATGGGAAAAAATGCGTTGGTCTCTCGATTCAAATTTTTAAACCTTCAAATCTGCATATTTATGAGACAATATAACGATAAATCTGAGGTGCAGGCTCTGAAGAAATATATGACTTGATACCGGATTCTGTTCCTTACAAGAGAAGCACAAAAACATCTTTTAGAAATTTAACTACTAGTAGTATGGACCTGAATAAAAATCACCTACATCTCTTCCAATAAATAATCCTTCATCTTGAAAATTCTATACTGTAACCGAAAAACGCGATACTGTAACACGTTCCCTACGGTGAACATGTCACAACATGGATGTAAATTAATGCAATCAAAATTTAAAAAGAAAATGAAACTCAAATGCATATAGTTTCACAATAATATGTTTCAATTATTTAAGTCCGAATCAGCTTATTTAATACAAGTAAATCCGCGTGCTCCATGACGCCATGTGTATTCAAATGGTTCTAATGACAGCAATACAATAACTAGGTGCGTATTCAAAGGGAAAAAACAATAATTGTTATGTTGACTACCTTTCTAATATTTACTTTTTGAAGTAGGGTTTGGAAATTTTATTGTTATCCTTTTTAATTGACCTCCCCGAGTCAACCTTTTTTGTGTTTTATATTTAAGATTAAACTTAACATTTAACAGAAATCTATTATCAGTAATCTCTAAAAAGTGTAGTTATTAACAATTTGTGCCGATGTATGGTATCCTCTTATGCATATTCAAATTTTAAATCTTTTATTTTAGAAAAATTGGGTACTGCTGATGCAGCAGGTATAAGTTTAAAATGCACTGTATCTACTGAACGGTTGCAATAAAAGTAAACGTTTTTTGCTTTGTTTTATTGGTTTGATTTGTTCTTTTATTTTTAATAGTTATTGTATTTACAACAAAAGGTGTATTATGTTATTTATAGCTGAAACATTTCACTTTATACCTAACACAAGTAATTTTATAATGTGTTTTCATTTGACGAAACTGATGAAAACGTTTTCTGTCTGATACTACACTCATGAATACATGCTTTTACAAGCTCAATCTCTCAACGTTTCTTCTTATTCTATTAAATAACTTTTTTATTTTGCATGATTTCCTGATATTTCATATATCTTTCCTTATTTTTTTTCAATTATGCGTTTGTTCTGTTAATAAGAAAATGTAATTGATTTAGTAAACCGCTTTTTTCTATTCAAATATTTTTATGGTCCTTAGAAAAATATTTCATGCAAATACTTAAAAAATATTAATTTTAACTAGAATCAAAGAACAGTAAATTATCTGTAAAAGTATTTATCAAGTTTAATTTTGCGGATACGTATTTCCGAAGAGTTGTTCAAATTAAATTCCCAACCAACCATTATTATTGAATTGTGCGTGATAATTGTTTTCCAGTAGAATATGAGCTTGAAAAGATTTCGTGAGTTCACATTATCTAGTTTCACATGCATAGGCCACGCAAGTAATGAAGTAATAATGGTGTATTAATGTAACAATAACAAATATTTAGTTTAAATAATAGATCATTATAAATGTAGTATATTGTTTTCCTCTTTTATTACATTGTTTTACTTTATTTGCGATCGTTGAATTGTTTAATGAAGTTTAATTTAACATAAATTAAATTTAGAAAAAGTTTGTTTGCTTTTCGTTTTAAGGAAAAAACAAATTTAAAGATTTAAATTGCTAAGCAATTGCAAAAACAAAGAAATCAGAATACTTCAGGTAAAACATCCATTAAGATACACGTTTGTTTGGAATAAAACAAATTTATCATGCCATGCTTTGTTTCTTTATTTTTCTCTGATTTCATTATTGCATGTTTCACAGAAAGGTGAGGTCTAGCTCATATCTTTTTAATATGTGACAATATCTTTTACAGAATATAGAAGTCGTGTTATCTGAGTAATAGACGTATAATGTTTCGCCGGTCTATCCTTGACATCCTTGACAGAATGTTGTGAAAACGTGATTCCTTTTGCAAAATAAATAATAATTTCATTTACAATTACGGTATGTTTTTGGTTTTTCTATTTACACCAAGAAAAAAGTAATTAATAATCAAAAGGATTGAGATCATTGTTATGTCATTGATTCTTAGTCTCATTTATCATCATTACTATCTTTCTGATCAGTTTCAAATTTTATTTTCATGGAAATTAATGATATTATTACGCCCCCAGACAGTAAATTTATTCTAGACGAGTTAAACTTTCAATTCCATTGTTTTGTGAAATAATTCCCATTTAACGCACCTCATTCAGGGGTATTTCGAGATTTTAATCACTGTTAATCACGTTTTTCTATTGTTTGTCGTAATGTGTTTGAAACCACAGGAAAGAAATTTGGGAAGGAATCTCTGTAGAGTGATAGATTTTTAATTAGTAATAAAGCGTTCGTGAAACATAGTTTCGATGAATAGTGGAAGTTAGGAACAATTATTTCGAGTATATGTACATGTGTATTTAAAAAGTGTCTTTAGTAAATTAAGAAATTCTAAAACAGAAAGCGAAGAAGTAAGTAACATTACTGATTTTAAAAAAGAAATGATTGATTTTTGTTGGTCGGTGTATTCAAAATAGTGGGGTTATTTGTATATTGTAAAACTTAAAAATATAAGTAATTACTTAAACAACATTTTGGAAGAAATTCAAACATACTTCGGTATTGAATTCATGTGTGCTGCTGTACTGTATGTCACATATGTGTTAAGGTCGTTAGTATCTATGAGACCGGACAGTCAACATTGCTTTTCCTTGTTGACATTGTTTCTCATATTCTTATGGTAAAAAAGTTGTAGGAAGTAACCAACCAACGAATCCCGTACACATTTTTAAGACTCTAACTTGTATACAATATATCAGAGAAAAATTTCATTCAATGAAAAATTGGTATATTATAATTCTATCAGAAATTAATTAAAGCAGGTCCTTCGATAACACAGAAATGGAAATGTATATGAGAAAATACTAAATTAAATACGATTGAATTGATTTTATTGTTCAGTTTTCAAAACTAAAGGTTGCGGCATTATTGATCTCGAATAACGAAACAAGTCATAATACTTTAATGAACATTGTTCTAAAGATGTTCAAAGCGCTCGGCACCTGCTGTTGTGAGTATATAAAAACGTTTTAAGTTTTTTAACAAATCATTTTTATCCCTTGTCTCTAAAGTATTATAACTTGGCAAACTCGTTTTCATTTTTGGGAACTACATGTAAATCTAACTTAAGACCTCTTAGCCTTTTTGCAGATTTTGATCTGGATAAATCATTTTGATAAGTCAATGTCCTCCCTTACTGGATATAACATATTAGAAGAGCAGAATATAAATTCCTCTCTCATATTTTGTGAGGCGGAAGTTTGTTTAAATAAGAAAAGAGATGGTATATTGGTGATTAATTTTATCGTAGTCGTGAAGCTAAGGAGAATGAATTTATTGCAAAACACACAAATAAATAACAATTCAATTTGGTCCACACTGAGTGAAGAATATTTCATTTATCAGTCATGGTTAAATACCTTTCAAAAGGTAATAATCTATTTCACTTTTAAATACATCATGTTTTATCATATGTGAGTTTGAATTTGTATAGTTAATTCCAATATAATTGGTTTGTTTATTTTAGTTTTGGTGCTTTTGACTTTTCGCTGAGGAGTAATGAATGCAATAACATATATGTTACACCATATATTACATTACTGTTTTAGATGTTCGGTATACCTTTGCAAACTCCTCTTTTTATTTAACACTGAAATGAGCAGATAAATTGTAAAGTTGAGACAATATCGAGGGAACGCGGATTTTATCACCAAAGCAACATTTGTGACCGATTAACAAGTAACTGAATAATACCTACTCGGCTTCCTAAAAGCATTATATGACGCAAGTAAAAAAACAATTGTCTAAGGTATTCCGAATTTCAAAACAAGTTTGAAAGATCCTGTATGTTGTAATTGAGGTTTTATGCCACACTTAAATGAAATTATACATATGTATACAATTATGCTTATAAAACAATTTTATGTGTTAATGTTTCAATTCAAAATATTTTGTATAGTTCAATACCGTTACCAATGTTATATTGTTTTCTCTTTTAATTCATTTTCAAAATATTTCAAGTAAAAAGTCATTAAGATAATAAAGAGTAATTACCGTGCTGAAGTGTTTGAATTTATTTATTTTAAATCGCAGGTTATCGTTTTCATTTTCAAATTGATTTTGTTAACTTTTATAGCAAAGAGGTCATCGCATTTTCCACTGAGTGGCTACTATAGCATTTAGGTGGGATTATGTGATTATTTTTCTGCACAATTATACGTTTTCTTTCATTACAGTATCCTTCAACGGTTCTCTTTGTGACCTTATGCAATCGTATATGCTTTAGCGCATACATGATATTAAGGCAGTCATTCAAAATACAGCATAGATAGTACACAAAGAGTTTTGCAATAGTTTTAAGAAAATTGCAATTTTAAATTAAAATTTAAAAAAATCGCTGAAATAGGATTCAAACTTACCAGTTTAAGTCTACATTCTTCGAGTGGAACCCCTTTACCAACTGCGCTAAAATACACCATTTAAACAATTAGATATTTAAATATATCGATTTACAAGTAGATTGTTACGTTTACGGAACATACCGACTACATGATCAAATGCAAGAGTGCCAGGTCAATGTTGTTGGGCAGTAACAATCAGTTTTGTTGGTAAGTGAACGTTTTTAAAAAATAATTTTAAGCAACCACGATGTTGTACGGGAACTACTCGCATACCAGTATGGCGACAATAATATTTTAATCCTGTAATATAAATACCATTTAAGTACCCTTGCTGCCGTGATAATTCGTCTCTTCCTTGGTGATCCGTCTTACTGGTTTTCGTCGCGATATATCACTTTTATTAAAATTCATTTTCTCTCTAATAGGATATATTATTAATATCTTTGCAACGACAGACTTCCAATTCCTCCCTCGTATTTTAAACGATTTGTTTTAATGAGTAATATTGCGGCATGCCGGTGGATAAATTTACGGGAGCGGTGATGCTAAAGAAAATTTATAGTTTCTCTTTATTAAGTCTAGAGTATTCAAATAAAAAAGCAAAAATAGTTCCACAGATTTTTATAAAGAAACCTTAATAGCGGTTGCGAATTATCTTAACGAGCCAAGACACAAAGAAAATATCATTTACAATTTAAGTTGAAACAGCGTCCTTAGAAAGGAATTTCCCTCCTACTCTAAAATCGTATTCATTACTCAATAAATTTTCTCATATTAAGACTAGCTTGCCAGTGAAGAACATTTATGAATGCATCCAGAATATGGTAGATAATTATCGCTACATATAGATAAAGTGCTTAGTGATAAGTAAAAACATTGAATACTGAAGAAATTATATTTAAAAAAAAGAATTAAAACTTCCTTAACTAAGGTAAATAAAATGCACTATCGCTCAGATATTGGTTGTGATGTTAAAAATCAATGACCTTGAATAACTAATAAAGGTCGAGTTCACTGTTTTAGCAGGTCATTACAGCGGTATAAACCTGGTTATTTTATTGTATAACCTTAAAGAGGTGATAAATCCTGAGATCCATTACAGCCTTAATTAACATGAGAAAAACGCAGACTTGATTGAGTATTTTCAGAAGATGTAATGAAAAATATGGGTATTTGGCAACCAGTGACTGCCGTAGCAAACATTTACTTTTCTTAGCAATAAGTGAATCTACCATTGAATTTCATAATAGTCACTGACTTACAAGGACATCACTGTTTTGCATAGAACCCAGTGACTTCTTTAGTAGCTATTATTTTTCCGTAGCAATGAGCAACTAGTTTTGTTTTTACACATGCGCTATTTCGGATACAAATAATATCTTTATGATATCAGTTTAGATTTAGATTTAATATCTGCTTTCGCTTATAGTTTATAATATTACTTTTTCCTTGTCATTAAGAATATTTATTTTCAGATGAGCGATATAAGGCCGTCTTTTTTGTTGTTGTTTGTTTTATTTGGGGGTTGGGACGTGAGTTACGTGTTAGATTTCATTACTTATCATGTCAGTTTTACTGCAGAAAACGATATACTATTTCGTTTTGTGAAATTATTATTAAAGTCGCAAATATAATTTTGTAATAAGCTTAACATTCTCTCTTAAGATTGTTTTTAATTTTTATTATTAATGATAATTTGTTCGTGTTTCAGCTCGTTAAAACAAATATTTACTCAGCGACTATTAAGAATTTTTTTAAACATATAGTCACGTGGCGAACTATCTTTTGTTTTTATTTGAGAGTTATAGACTTAAAAAAAGAGACTTATTTAATTTTGTACAATAAAGTTATCTTTAGTTTCACCGCTCCGCGTAAATTTTATCACCAACATGCCGCCACAATACTAATTAGAAAATATTAACTTCACAAAATACGAGAAAGTCTGCAGTTTCAAAAATGTCGAAACCAATCAGCGAGAAAAATGAATTTAATAAAAGTGATGAAAACCTGTAAGAAGTATCATTTAGGAGACGAATAACCTTGGCACCAAGAGTACTTATATCATATTTATTTCACAGAATTGAAATATTTTTGTTGCTGTATGATATTGTATTTTACAGGCTAGAACAAGATTAATATCAGGAGAAAATGAAATTGAAATATATTTCTAGTATCTTGGTTCAAGATATTTGCTCAAAATTATTTCATTGGCGTATTTGGCCGGTTGACATTAACAAATTTAATGTTCACAAGGAAGAGTATGTTTCTTGATAGTGTAAATTACTAATACTAGTATTCAAATTGTATTAGGCTAGTTTGTGGATGGTCCGTACTTAAAACAAGTTGACTTATCGTTTGTTCAATTATCAGCATATGACGTAAATTATTTAACCAACAATCATAACAATGATACTTTTAGGTATATTCTTTATATGAGTTTAGTACATACATTCAGTTACTTATGTCACAAATAAAAAATAAATTAAATATAGATAATTATTTAAGGTATAACGCAGCCATTGAGAATGCCCAGCACATGGCACTTTGCAAGCATATGGCTGCTGTAGTTTTAATCCTGTTTGTCTATTCTAATGAAATTATCCAAAAGTAAAGAGGTATCGTACAAAAAATACTGCAATCATTTTATTAAACTATACCGTCAGTATGTTGGAACTCAAATGAAGTATGAGGATATGATAAATAGTAAAAATGTAAATTACATGTCCCAACCTCCTACTACCTTGAGAGCCGCTTCTGGATATAAAAATCATCGAGAAATACTGTTGTTAATTTTTGCGCCTTGGCATCATATGAGGCAAACACTCAAGCATGATCACGCGACTGTTGTTAACTTAAGACTCATTTGTTGGAGCAGTGTGTTGGCAGTGCAGCAGCTACACAAGAATATCATAGGGTTTTTATAGAAGAAAAATCCAAGATCAAGCAAACAGTGATGTATTTATTAAAGAAATTAACGTTGAATTTTGTGAGGAAAGTATCTTGCCTAAATACAAATCTTGAACCATAATTCCGCTGTCCGCCAAAATACTACCTTTTAATCAAAAAGTTGTTTGTTTTTTTACATAAATTGATCTTATATTATCACCTGTTGATCCACCAATTGATAAACTAACATATGACACCAGTCAACTAAGCATTATCTACAACATGGTCTTAAGCGAATTCTTATGTTTATATGTGAAAAATGTTTATCGTTTTTAACCCGGTAAAAAATATTTAACTGCAGTGCGTTAACAATAGTTAATCCTGTTTTGAAAATGCAATGTAGTTGATACTTTTAAAATTTTACATTGAATATTTTTATCATTTTTGTCACTTGTTTCATCTTAAGTCATTTTTGAAACTTCAACTTCCTGTCCTGCATCTGTTACAAGATACCAGCACAGCTGAAAATATTGTTTACCGTGTATTTTTGGAACGCCACTTGGAGTGATATCTCAGGTCGCTTAGCACTGATCTTCTCCATTAAGACTGCGCCGACTAAGATGCTATATATTAGCCACTAAATAAAATATGAGAACTTCTGATAATTACATTTTAACAAAATCAATTAGAAATGAGGGCGATACCTGTTTATTTCAAATAAATAAATTGAAATCTTCAATATAACTCCCGTCAAACACGTAACTTACTGGCTTTTTTACTCGGAATATTCTAATTTCACCATTTGAACAATTTTATGCTTTTATTCTTTTTGTAAGCGCAATTATTTAACGGCGCGTTGTCGTGTGGTGAGTTGTCGCGATGTAACATTGTCGCTCGGTTCAAACTGAAAGATTGGCTCATAACATAAGCCAAGCGACAGAACGACATTGCGACAACGTGCTGCACGTCAACCCACCGTTTTGCGTGCCGCGCAAGAGACAGGAGGACAAGACGAGAACACGACAACAATTTTCTGAATGTTCGGAAACTTAATCGAATAACTAGCAAATCACAATCTTAAATTAATACTCATGAAAAAGATAGGTCAATACAAGACTTTAAGACAGAACAGGCATCCTATCTCCTTTAGCATACAGTTGTAAGATTTTATCATTATCATGCAAACAATCCAAATGGAAAAATTAAATGTTTGTGGTTCGCATTATGAAATTATTTTAGTATCAAGACTGAGTTCACACTTTATATATCTATTTATTAGATTTTATTTTGATTTTTGTTTGTCTTTGACCGAATAATATATACCATAATATTTAAAAAAAAAAAAAGAAAAAAAAGGTGTCTCTGAAAAATCCCAAGGGTGTTAACCAGGATCGAGCCCGGGACCTCAGGAGTGACATCCAGTGGTCTTACCATCTGAGCTATCGCGCCATATCACCAAGCTATATGAACATGTAAAGTTTGATGTCGATACCCTTCATATAATTTACGAAGGGCAAATATTGAAAATTACGAAAGCCAGAATTATGAATTTATAATTTTGCACAATTTTCTCTGTCTCAACAAGACCTGTGGTTTTTGATATGCGTGACACAGAACGCCATGTAAATATCGCTGACTGCAATAACAGCCCCGGAAATTTATAATTCAAACATAACTTTCAAATGACACAGCACTCTACGTTAAAAGTAGAACGAAATCGGTCTTTTAATATATATATGCTGTCAAGCAATGTACCAGTATATAAAAAAACACATGGTTTGGGGTAAAAGTAAAAATATATCCGAGAAAACTGTTTCCCCCAGGCGTAGCCCTTGTAATGTCTCTTCTTTT
>NW_026866187.1:0-5198 GCF_026571515.1 Ruditapes philippinarum | reverse complement strand
CTTTTAAACAGGTTTACTTGCAAATCAAGACACATATTTATAATGTATCACTTGGCATAGCTCTATCGCCATGATAAAATAACATTGCTTATGAATATCCATATTATTCAACACAATTATTGCAATGGAAAATTAACTTTCTTGTAAAAATATCCATTATATTCGACAAAATTTAATACCATGGCAAAATAACTTTATTTGTGAATATCAATATTCTACACAATTTATTGCACATCCGTTTATATTTACTCTGCATTTTTAATTCTTGAAAGAAGACTAAACATGACATTATTTTTTTCTTTAGGTCGAGGAACAGCAAAAGTCACTTTTGCACTTTTTTGACGTCATAGCACATCATTTGACGTGGAATGTGACGTCGTAGCATAGCCATTGTAACGTTAACTTTTTATATGTTTTTTCTTTCTTTTTTTTGAAAGGTAGGTTTAAAGTACTTAGTACTATTCTCTGTAGTTTCATGTAAATGCTACTTGAAACTGAAAACAATTGTTGGAAAAGATTACAAAACAAAAATAATTACGTAAACATCAAAGAAATGAACTTAAAGAACTTACGGTCATGACGAGGACGTCAACAAGCTTGATGTCTATGTATATACTGTGCAACTCGAGACTTCTGTACACATTATTACTCTAGAAGAAAAGAAAAGGAAACTCATTTATTATAACTTTCTATCGTGAATAAGATTTTGTAAATCCTACACAAAAAAAAAAAAAAAAAAAAAATTTCGAAACGATTTTATTTTTCTATTATATTTAGGAAATAGATATCAATTCTGAGTGCATTGTTGTAGAATAATGCACGGTTTGAGTTCAAATGCGTAGTAATATAATCACGAAGGCCGATAGGCCTGAGTGATTAATTACAAAGCATTTGAACGAAAAACGTGCATTATTATACAATAATGCACAAAGAATTAATATCTATTTCCATTCTAACACGTCAAGAAAAAATATAATTATTACTATAAAGTCGGACTTTATGTTTGGTGATTAAATTTGTTTTCGCCTCAGAGTTGCCAATAGAAACGTTCTTTAAGGCTGTTAAAGTGGTATGAAAAAACTGTCGTTAAATCTTCCGTGTGAAGAAACATTTTGAGAATAACGCATTTTGAAAACGTTGATAAAACTTTGTTTGTTTATTTTATTTCACTCTAGTAATTTTTCAAGCGAAATAAAAATTAGTAAAGCTGAATAAATGTAAAACTTAACTCGTTTGCGAACTTTCAAATAACGCTACTTGATTTGATTGTTTTTTGCACGTGCTGTTTGGCGCTACATTGTGACGTCACGTAACACAATTAGCTTTTAAACGTCTGTATAGCGTTAACGACTTGAATAAAAGATTATTGGTGTTCGGATTCATTTTCTTATTAGACCATTTTCTTTCATTCTGATGTTTTCACAACGAAATTCGACAAAAAAATTGTTTTTTATATATCAGATTTTTCAAACAAAATGGCCGCCCGTAATGTGAAAATACAACAGGGAGGTTAATGAGAAAACGGCGAGTGCATTGATTGCCGCTAGAATAATGCACGCTTCGGGCCTTCTTTGTTTATTATTATAGAAAAATTCCGAAAGTGTTAGAATGCACAATATAACTTATTTCTAATCAACCACTTTTATGTCCATACGGGCGACAAATTAGCTCAGTTTTAAAATATGTAGTGACAATATTTATTATCACCGAGGTATTTTAAAATTATGTCTTAAATGCAAGAAATTTGAATTTCTTAGGGCATTAAAAAAGAAATATATTCATAAATATCTTTGTTTAGAAATAAATTCAGAAATAAACTGAAAATCGTATCTTTTGTTGTTTTTTTTTTTGCGCGCCACCCCCCTCCCCCCAATTTAAGTGAAAAACGTTTGCAACGTTTTTCTAGTTTGGGTCATTTTTCACAAAACGAGTAATTATTTCCAGTCCCGTCATAACAAAAAAAATTCAGTTGAGTCCCTTTAAAGTTATAAAAGGGAACGAGAAATACTAACTGAATGTATGAGCGCCGCAGCATACTGTTTCACTTTCTCGGTAGCCTCGTTTACACGTTGAGAATGTGACAGCGAGGCTGACGTCAGTTGGTACCACCTTTATGACGTAATTCAAAATTATAAAATATATTATTAAATATATATATACATTCATTAAGCAAGCATAGATCTTAGTTATATTTATATAACAACAATATAGAAAAAAAAGTGTGACTCAAAGATTGGTGAGTAATAGATCATGGTTCTTGTAATACATCGATTTTCATTGGAAAATCGTGATGTTTATATCTTTCATATACAAGGCTACAGCAAATTTATTATTTATTATAATGGAATCAACAGTGAAGTATTCCAAATTCGTGAAAAGTAATCTGGTATTATATTATCTGTTAACTTATAAAATACAATGCACGTTATTTTTTATTTAGACGAAAAAAAAGAAAAACAACAAACAAGTATTGTATGCAAAATGAATCTAGAAATATCAACAGTTTAAAATTTTAACCAAGTGGCAATTGCAGACGACACTTACTTGTTGAATTCACTATAATCAGCAACAATGAGCAGTTCTATGGTAAATCTGTACACACCACGTTCAGTCTTAAATGAAGTTGCAGAATGTACTACATAACCTTGGTAAAAAAAATCAAATCTTTCATTCCAGCTGAATAATATACCCGAATATCATTTATTTTATAACAGAGGTCTATAATGATCTATAATAGAGTTTCTATATTCCATAACAGAGTCCTATAACCTATAATAGAGTTTCTATATTCCATAACAGAGTCCTATAACCTATAATAGAGTTTCTTTATTCCATAACAGAGTCCTATAACCTAAAATAGAGTTTCGATATTGTATGACAGAGTCCTATTATCTTGAATAGAGTTTTTATATTCCATAACAAAGTCCTATAATCTATAATTGAGTTTCTATATTCTATAACAGAGACCTATAATCTATAATGGAATTTCTATATTCCATAACAGAGTCCTATAATCTATGATTGAGTTTCTATATTCCATAACAGAATCCTATAATTTATAATTGAGTTTCTATATTCCATGACAGCGTCCTATTATCTATAATTGAGTTTCTATATTCCATGACAGAGTCCTATAATCTATAATTGAGTTTCTATTTTCCATAGCAGAGTTCTATAATCTATAATTGAGTTTCTATTTTCAATAACAGAGTCCTATAATCTATAATTGAGTTTCTATATTCCATAACAGAGTTCTTTAATCTATGATTGAGTTTCTATATTCCATAACAGAGTTCTATAATCTACAATTGAGTTTCTATATTCCATAACAGAGTTCTATAATCTATAATTGAGTTTCTATATTCCATGACAGAGTCCTATAATCTATAATTGAGTTTCTATATTCCAGGACAGAGTCCTACAATCTATAATTGAGTTTCTATATTCCAGGACAGAGTCCTATAATCTATAATTGAGTTTCTATATTCCATAACAGAGTCCTATAATCTATAATTGAGTTTCTATTTTCCATAGCAGAGTCCTATAATCTATAATTGAGTTTCTATACTCCATAACAGAGTTCTTTAATCTATAATTGAGTTTCTATATTCCATAGCAGTGTGCTATAATCTATAATTGAGTTTCTATATTCCATGACAGAGTCCTATAACCTATAATTGAGTTTCTATATTCCATAACAGAGTCCTATAATCTATAATTGAGTTTCTAAATATATTCTATAACACAGTCATTTTAGTGCTGCAAATTCATAGGGTAAAATGACACCGAAGTAGTCTATCTCAGCCAACAGCAAGTTTTATATACCAAATTGTTCGTCTGGGTCTCTAGTTTCCGGAATGAATATTCATTTGGTTCAAGTCCGATGCGTAGCTTAAAAATCCAAGATGGCGTCAAAGATGGCCGCCAAATCCCTAAATATTCTAGAATATTAATATTTGCTCATATTTGTTTCCGCTTTTGTATTTCAAGTGAAATTTTTGCACGGAAGATATCATTTAAAGCGTTTTATACGAAGAGATTTAATTTTATTGGAGAAAACAGATTGCTTTTTGCTTTTCTATACGTAAATATGCAAAATAATGCTAAACATATGGGTTTTTGCTATGATACTCTTGTCTTAGCTTAAACAGAGAAATATCTATTACTTATTTTGTTATTCCACTATTGTAATGTATTCATGAGAGTAAATACTTAAATGCATTCATATCATATCTTAAGAAATCTTTCTTTGTAATTATGCAGTAAGACATATAAAATGAGAGGCGGTACATTAAAATAGTTTTTTCAATGTAAGGTTGAAACTGGTACTTATTTGTTCTATCAATTATTTCCCTAAATTTTGTGTTTTCTGTCAAATTATAGCTTCTTTAGTGCAGACCATGTAACTGACTAACATAATAAACCAGGAATATGATAATTTGCTTCTGGTTATTTAATGAATTATTGTTCAAATCGTACTCCACCCACTAATGAATAAAAATCTAGAGAAACTCTGACCCCTCGATTATACTGATTATATGGAATGACAATATTTACGTAAGTTAATAAACACAAAGTGATTTTCAAAGTGTGATACTATTACAGGTATCCTGCCAGATCTAAAGATCTGTTCAAAAATGTGTTACCAATTTAATAAGCATGATTTTATTTAGGAAATAGATATCAATTCTGAGTGCATTGTTGTAGAATAATGCACGGTTTG
This sequence comes from Ruditapes philippinarum, assembly GCF_026571515.1. Taxonomy (NCBI): domain Eukaryota; kingdom Metazoa; phylum Mollusca; class Bivalvia; order Venerida; family Veneridae; genus Ruditapes; species Ruditapes philippinarum. The sequence goes on along the minus strand of NW_026866187.1, from coordinate 475 downwards.
AGTTCAAATGCGTAGTAATATAATCACGAAGGCCGATAGGCCTGAGTGATTAATTACAAAGCATTTGAACGAAAAACGTGCATTATTATACAATAATGCACGAAGAATTAATATCTATTTCCATTCTAACACGTCAAGAAAAAATATAATTATTATTATAAAGTTGGACTTTATGTTTGGCGGTTAAATTTGTTTTCGCCTTAGAGTTTCCAATAGAAACGTTCCTTAAAGGCCGTTCTAGTGGGTTGAAAAAAAACTGTCGTTAAAAATCTACCGTGTGTAGAAACATTTTGAGAATAACGAATTTTGAAAACGTTGATAAAACTTTGTTTGTTTATTTTATTTCATTCTATAATTTTCCAAGCGAAATACAAATTTATTAAAAGTGAAATAAATGTAAAACTTAACTTGTCTGCGACATTAAAATAGCGTACTTGATTTTGATTGTTTTGCACGTGCTGTTTGGCGCTACTTG